>NC_089844.1:14912172-15157172 GCF_035609145.1 Eleutherodactylus coqui
ATCTGATTTTCCATAGAAATGATTTTTCTTTCTTTCTTGCGGTGGATAAAGCTAAACATCAGCTGAAAGGCTCTTCATTAAAACCCCTTCATGTTTTATTTAATTACAAAAAAGCCAAGAAAAAAGTTCTCCAAATTTGAACTTTTAATAAATGGTAATATTGCTGTTTGATAGAACATGATGTAGATATCAGCCGAATATCAAACCGTGAGCTATTGTAAATGACTTGAGGATATAAGCCTGTGAAAACTTGTTAGAAGGGAGAAATGAGCTTAGAAGTTAAATAATCTCAGTATTATCCTTATATAAGGGGGGAACATTGTGTCGAATGGGGTTTTTGGTTTGGTTTGACATTGATGATAGATAGTCTTTAAGGCATCATAGAATTTGGAGGACTAAATATATAGGGCGTCTCTGGGTGTGCCCCCTCTTCCTCCCGGTTTCTGTGATTTCTATCCAGTTTCCAGTTGGGGGCAGAGTTAGGAAGACTTCAGACGCAACTAGAGGCAAGATAAGCAGCCCCCTATACCTAGTGGTCTGGACCCAATGGGTGACCAATACCAAACAGCCCTACCAGCAAGAAATCTGTGTGATCGCCTTCCTACACCACCAATAGTAGAGGGCACATCTTCTATCTTCATCTTCATCTGATAATGGTTGGTATCCACCAAGCATATTATTCACCGGTGTGTAAGTACCCGGACTCCAGGACTCTATGTTTTGGTAGTTAGCTCGGCTGCGCTTACGATAAAAAAAGTGCTTAATTATATGGGACTTTCTTTAAGAATATGAACTGTGGCCGGAACCAGCCTTATATTGGTACTTACGCACTACGCTTGTTAGAGTTCTTTGTAGACTGTATAACTCTGTGTGGCCAGATCGGCCTCTCTCCGTTTATCTATTCTACTTAAAAAAGTTGTAAGCAGCAAGTATGTCTGATGACCATCTCCACAGAGATCTTCCCCGAAGCTCTTGTCCCAATTCAAGGAGACTAGCCACAGACCAAGGCTTATGTTATGCTGGTTGGACCCAGGGCACGAAATGCTGATTGTCCTGTTTTCTCTCATGGCCAAAAAGATTACTCTGACCCCAACATCTGCTGTGGTCCAGACGGAACCGGCCACTGCTTTATCAACGCAGGACTGGTGGATAGGAACAGACCCCAGCCTCAACCAGCATAATCAACACCAAGTTGCTCATTGATTTATCATGATGGTTGTACAGATGGAGGAGACGCTCTTATGGGGGACAATAGAAAGCTGTAAACTAGATATATTTTGAAGCAAATTATAATTTTTGGCTTTGTGTCAAATCATGCAGCGACCAATAACCATAAAATTGTAGAATGCAACACATGGTATTGGACCCTTCACTCGTATGTCACCAAATGCATCACCATAAGGCTGTATTCACACAGCCAACAGGGAAATCTCTGGTGCAACTTGCATCAGAAAGCACACAGACACCCGATCAATGTTCTATGTGATGTGCGGGACATTTCCATGTCTTATCTCACCCAAGAATCGGACCAGGATACGACATGACACAAGTTTTCAAAATCAGTCTATTGGTCTGAGTGAAAAATTACGTGTGAATGAGCCTATGTAAACAAATGGGGTCTTTTGCTCTTCTAGTTCTGCTACATATGAAACTCAGACAGAACTTGCATGGCAAACTCACCCGTTTGAATACAGCCTAACTCTGAGAAATCAAGGAATAGGAACCAATACTAGGCTAAACCAGTGACACCCAGAAATATAAACCATGTGCACCAGCTGGCCGCTTTACTTAGTTGCTGCAAATTAGATGGAGGTGCTGACATGTTCTGACAGGAAGGGGTCAGCGATTCATGCTGCTTGTGCCAAATTCTGACCTCCCATCAGCACGGGGCAACAGATATCTGGATCCATCTGACCAGGAGATGTTTTTCCGCTGCTCAATGATACAAGTTTTGCGCTCTTTTGCCCGCTGGAGTCTCTTTTTCTGTTTCTCTTAGACACAATGGCGCTGGAACTGGTCGTCTACTGTTATAGCCATCCGTGATAAGGAACAGCAAGTTATGAATTCGGAAACGTTAGTCAGAGCTTAAGCACTATGTTTAGCTGCTCTTAACTGTGCAGCACCCCCTCCCTCAATTGATTCTCACTTTGTCGTGGTGAGGGGGCTTGTGTCTTCCAGTGAACTTGCGGGCAAAACCGTCAGAGTCCTGTGACCCCAGAAGGGCCTCCCTGGGTCGCAGGGAAGGAACCAGGCCAAGCGCAATCTGAAGTCCTCAGAGGCGAAGCAGACGAATAATAACATGACACATGTTACAATGGCTGTGAAGGAGAATGGAAGCTGCAACAGATAAGAAGTAGAGATGAGCGAGCATACTTGTTCGAGTATTAGGGTGTTCGAGATGCTCGTTACTCGTAACGAGTACCACGCGATGTTCAGGTTACTTTCATTTTCTTCCCTGAGAAATGTGCGCGCTTTTCTGGCCAATTGAAAGACAGGGAAGGCATTACAACTTCCCCCTGCGATGTTCAAGCCCTATACCACCCCCCTGCAGTGAGTGGCTGGCGAGATCAGGTGTCACCTGAGTATTAAAATCTGCCCCTCCCGCGGCTCGCCACAGATGCGTTCTGACATAGCTCAGGGAAAGTGTTGTTGATGCCGGAGCTGCTATAGGGAGAGCGTTAGGAGTGATTTTAGGCTTCAAGAACCCCAACGGTCCTTCTTAGGCCATAGAAATCGCAGATCGCACCTATCTGCGATCTGCGATTCCTGTTCTCTTCTGTATATGCGCTCAATGGGGCCGGCGGCAGCTGCGCCGACCCCATTGAAAAAATATAGAAGACAAATCATTCTTCTCTGCCACAGCTGTAACAGCTGTGGCAGAGAAGAACAATGTTTGCCCATTGAATTCAATGGAGCCAGCAGTACAGCAGGTTCCACTGAAAGCAATGGGCTGCCGGCGATCGCGGGATGAATTGTCGGGAAGGGCTTAAATATATTAGCCCTTCCCTGCAATTCATTCAGAAATGTGTTACAATAAAAATATATACCGGCGTATAAGGCGACGGGGCGTATAAGACGACCCCCCAACTGTCACCTTATACGCCGGGAATACAGTGGAGCAAAGAATAAAAATCATTACTCACTTCTCCTGGCGTTCTGCGGTGCTCCTGCAGGCTGTCGCTCCCTCCTGGTCCACGGCAGAGCATTGCTTTCTCTACGAAGGGCTTTAAATCCCCGCCTCCAGAAACACACGTGCCTTCAGCCAATCACAGCCAATGACAATGATGTCATTGAATGGCTGTGATTGGCTGAAGGCACGTGTGTTTCTGGAGGCGGGGATTTCACCACTGCATCCAGAAAGCAATGCTCTGCCGTGGACCAGGAGGGAGCGACAGCCTGCAGCAGCGGCGCAGAACACCAGGAGAAGTGAGTAATGATTTTTATTCTTTGCTCCACTGTATTGCCGGCGTATAAGGTGACAGTTGGGGGGTCGTCTTATACGCCCCGTCGCCTTATACGCCGGTATATATTTTTATTGTAACACATTTCTGGATGAATTGCAGGGAAGGGGTTATATATTTAACCCCTTCCCGACAATTCACCTGCGATCGCCGGCAGCCCATTGCTTTCAGTGGAACCTGCTGTATTGCTGGCTCCATTGAATTCAATGGGCAAACATCGTTCTTCTCTGCCACAGCTGTTACAGCTATGGCAGAGGAGAACGATCTTTACGCTGACAGTGCGGGGGGGGGGGCACTCTTGCCACTATTGTGGCTTAATAGTGGGACCTGTGAACTTGAGATGCAGCCCAACATGTAGCCCCTCGCCTGCCCTATCCGTTGCTGTGTCGTTCCCATCACTTTCTTGAATTGCCCAGATTTTCACAAACGAAAACCTTAGCGAGCATCGGCGATATACAAAAATGCTCGGGTCGCCCATTGACTTCAATGGGGTTCGTTACTCGAAACGAACCCTCGAGCATCGCGAAACGTTCGTCCCGAGTAACGAGCACCCGAGCATTTTGGTGCTCGCTCATCTCTAATAAGAAGCCATTGGTCATCGGGTTAACCTCACCACTAGATGTGAACCTCATTCTGTGAAGACTGTGTGTTGATCGGGTGTGCACTGATCTCCATACATAAGTCAAACTCACGCACAGGCATCTTCCAAGAAAAGGAAAAAGTCCCATGTCGATCAGCGAGTGGTGACTGGGGCAGGACTGTGAAATCTGGAAGCCCCTAGCGACAGACTGGCACATGGGCGGTGGATATGGATTTAGTCATTCTATCTGAAGGACCGAGGCAGCTGTATCCACGACTGAGCAGCCCTATTTAGGACCCACTCTGCTCACCCCACATGGGGAGGGTGCTAAAAAAGGTGCCCTAAATGGAGTCTGCCTCTCTCTCTTTCCTGACTGGACTACTGCATCCAGAGGGGTCACCACTTTGCGGTCAAAAAAGAAAAGTAAACTTCAGGACATGGGACATTTGGACACTATTGGACAATGCAAACAATTATCACCCTGAGCGCGAGACTGCTATTGTAGCAAGGGAGCTGAGGCGCTTTAACAGCGATATAGCAGCACTCTAAGAGACTTGGAGAGCAGGAAAGGGACAGCTGAAGGAAGAAAAAGGAGGCTATACCTTCTTTTGGAAAGGCCTGCCTGAAAAAGAATGAAGAATACATGGAGTTGACTTTGCAATTAAAAGCAACCTGGTGAAGTATCTGTCTGAAGCCCCCATCGGCATCCATGAACGACTCTGAACTCTCTGAATTAGGCCGCCTGCACACGAGCGTTCCGGATTCCGCTAGCGGATTTTCACGCGCGTATGGTACCTAAATGTGCTTGTGGATAGGTGCAGATGCGTGAAAAATTACGCGCGAATATACGCGGATGTGTTGCGGAAAAAAACGCGCAGAAGAACCAGCAGACACCCCTTATTGTAAACCCAACCCCTAGAGAACTGCCCATTCCTTGGAAAACAGCTTAAAAACCAACACCCAGACTCCGTTTTGTCCCTCTTGCTTGTGCAAGCACCGTTAAATTATTGATGTCTTTGTGGGCATGGTTGATCCATGTAACTTTTTTCAGGCGCTTCTCCAGCGTGACTTTATTTCAGTCACTGCAAAAAAATTCACAAGAGGAATTCATTACTACAGATTTTGCATTCTTACATCCTGCATTGGCAAGAAATACTACCTATCTCCCTCTACAAATTTGCCTGTGAAGCTCTGTGCTGTGTGTTGGGACGCCTCCTACCACACCTACTTCCTGTAGTCATAGCAACCAGTGACTCCATCCGCAGCTGCACTGCGGATGTACTGCGTGAAAAAACGCATCCATTCACTTGTATTGGAGGCTTCACGCGCATGATCCGACCCAAATTAGAACAGGTCGCAGATTTTTTCACGCGCGTGAAAAACGCGATACAAATCCGTCCGTCTGAGGACAACTGCGGATCCCCATAGGAGTATATTGGCTGCGGTCTGGGGCAGATAATGTGCCTAAAATAACGCACTGGAAATTCCGTTCGTGTGCAGGCACCCTTAATCTTACAAAAAAAGCAGCAGGCAACTATCATAAGTGCCTATGCACCAACATTAGATGCTGATAAAGACATGAAGGAAAAAATTTACTGTCAGCTGGACACCATCCTATTGGAGATACCCAAGGAGGGGAAAATCATCCTCCTGGGTGATTTTAATGCAGGATCTGGACGAGACTTCAACCTGTGGCCAGGGACTATAGGAAAAGATGAAGTTAAAAAAAGCAACTGAAATAGTATCCCACTTTTTACTAAAAGTGCAGAAAATAACCTTGTTATCACCAACACGCTCTTCCACCAGAAAAATAAGCTTAAAGGGGTGGTCCCGCGATAGCAAGTGGGGTTATACACTTTTGTATGGCCATATTAATGCACTTTGTAATATACATCGTGCATTAAATATGAGCCATACAGAAGTTATACACTTACCTCCTCCGGTGCTGGCGTCCTCGTCTCCATGGCGCTGACTAAAGCTGCCTTTTCCTTCCATTAGACGCGCTCGCGCCGCACATGTCTTCTGCGCATGCGCAGAGCAGCTCTCCAGCGCGAGCACGCCGGAGCGGCCCCATTCAACAGAGCAGAAGACTGGACAGCGCAAGCGCGTCTAATGGAAGGAGAAGGCAGCTTTAGTCGGCGCGATGGAGACGGGGACGCCAGCACCGGAGGAGGTAAGTGTATAACTTCTGTATGGCTCATATTTAATGCACAATGTATATTACAAAGTGCATTAATATGGCCATACAGAAGTGTATACCCCCACTTGATTTCACTGGACAACCCCTTTAAGACTTCATGGAAACACTGACACCTCTTAGACTATTTAATTATATGTGCCAGAGACCGCCATGATGTAGTTCTCACAAGAGCCATGACAGGCGCTGATGATTGCTAGACAGACTACAGGTGAATTCGATCTATGATGGCCATCAAGATTGCCCGCAAACGAAGACTCAAAGGATGAAAAATAAGGTGTAAAACGAACACCCAAGCCCTTCAAGAGCCCTCAAAATGAATCCCTCTCCACACAACACTCAAGCATCATCTATCTATGGAATACCCTGAAAGTGTGGAGGAACATTGGAATAAACTGAAGATCACCATTAATATATCCTGTGAAGGAATCATTGGATACCAGACTAAGAAACATCAAGACTGGTTTGATGAAAATGATAACAAGATCCAACAACTAATCGATAAAAGGAAAGTCTTCCAAATATGGCAAAGAGACACCAACTGTGTTACTAAGAAAAGAATCTACACTTGTGAAAAAAGTTCAGGTCCAAAGAAGGACTAGAGAACTCAAAAACATCTGGAGGACAAAATGGCTCAACAAAACCAACATTTTGCAGATATCCTCAATGCACGGGGTTTCTTTAAAGCCACCAAGGTCATCTATGGCCCAACAAGTCATGGCATACACCCTCTATGTTCATTAGATGGAACCAAGCTTCTAACAGACAAAAAAATCAATTGCACTTCATTGGAAAAAGCATTATCATATTCTCCTTAACTGCAGTTCTAATGTGCCTGAAGAGGCCCTCTTGCAAATCTCACAACAAGTCAGGGAGTGTGCAGCACTGCTTAGCATGGAGGCAGTCAGCAAGCCATCAGCCAATTAAAAAATAACAAAGCTAGAGGACCTGTTGAAATCTTTAAAGAGGGTGAACCTGAGCAGACACAACAACTCCACCAGCTTATTGAAAAAGTGTGAGCGACCGTTAAAATCCAGTGGACTTAAAGGACGCCACTATCATCACCCTTTTCAAAAAGGGGGAAAGAACAGACCGTGAAAACTATCGAGGTATCTCCCTTTTAATGTGCACTGGGAAAATTCTTGCAAGAATTCTTGCAAACCGTCTTCCACCCATTTCAGAAGACATCCTCCCGAAATCCCATAACGGCATCCGCTCTTCCAGAGGAACTATGGATATGATCGTCATGGGACGACAGCTCCAAGAAAAATGCAGGGAACAAAATCAACCGCTGTACATGGCTTTCATTGACCATTACGATTCACTTTGTCATCGACACAGTGAATCGCAATAGTCTTTGGATCGTCCTCCAAAATATTAGATGCCCTAATAAATTTGTGAACATCCTTAGGCTCCTTCTTGATGACAAGACGGCAACAGTCTTGGATAGCAATGGCTCCCAAAGTGACTCATTTTAGGTAGAGTCAGGGGTAAAACAGGGTTGTGTTATTGCCCCAACTGTAGTTTCCATCTTTATAGCTATGATACTGCACTTTGTTGATGGGAAGCTTCCCATCGGCGTGGAAATCATCTATCGGACAGACGGCAAACTATTTAACCTTAACAGACTAAAAGCCAAAACCAAGGCCACAACAACGTCTGTTACAGAACTCTAATATGCTGATGATAACATAGTCTGTGCTCATTCAGAAGAAGACCTACAAGCCACTTTAAACATCTTTGCAGAAGCATACGAAGGGCTTGGCCTCTCACTGAACATCAAAAAAACCCAAAGTTCTCTATCCGCAGCACCAACTACTCCTTCTGCAATGCCAGAAATACTGATTAATTGTGTAAAGTTGGAAAATATTGACCATTTCCATTATTTTGGCAGCCACCTCTTCACTAAAGCTAACATCGACGCCGAAATACAACACCGTCTGAGCTCTGCCAGTGCAGCATTTTTTTTAATGAAACAGAGAGTGTTTGAGGACCGGGACATTCGTAGGAATACCAAGATGCTGGTTTATAAGGCTACTAGCGGATTACCCAGCGTTGCCCGTGTATTTTATTTTTAGACATGAAAATAATTTAAATGTGTATGTACTGATTTAATATATTAGTATATGAGGAGGAAGAGGTCCTCTGTGTAATATATTAGCGCATGAGGAGGAGGTTGTCTGTGTAATATATTAGTATATGAGGAGGAAGAGGTCCTCTGTGTAATATATTAGCGCATGAGGAGGAGGTTGTCTGTGTAATATTAGTATTTGAGGAGGAGGAAGTTATCTGTGTAAGATATTATCTGAGGAGCAGGAGGTCTCTGTAATTCTGGCGTAATTAAAAATCAAAAACTCTCCGACTTGCCCTATAATTTTTGTTGCCAATAGCAACCAATCACAGCTCAGCTTTTACATGTTATACTGCTGAGGTAAAATGAAAGCTGCACTGTGATTGGTTGCTATGGGCAACACAACTTTCCTTTTGGCCAGCTTTCATAACAGTGGGTGTTGGGCTCGTTTCTGTGTGATACATAGTGACTTAGTGCTGGTGGGAAGCTGTGTGGTAGTTGGAGCAGAGGAGGAGGTCGTCTGTGTAAGATATTATTATTTGAGGAGAAGGAGAACTTGTCACCTGATTTTATGCTGCACTCCGGGGTCATGGGGAGAATTTCCATTCAGAGAAGCGTCAATCGCAAAAGGGTTGGGGCTCTAACAAAAAGGCCAATCAGTGTATATGGCAACTGAAGGAACACATGTAGATCAGAGGTCTGTACTAGATAATAAGGCAACATAGCAGACTACGGGGGGTGCAAAAGGCACATCCGATACCCACGTAATTGTGCAATACAGGGAAACAAAAACAGCTGACACTAATTAGGCTACACAGCCTTTTAAACCACCGGTGCCAATGCGAACGGTCTCTCGAAGCACAAAAAGAACAGTAAAATGCTCATATACGCAAGCAATAGCGTTATGTTCTCTGCGCAAAACGGCACGCTACTGCATACGTTTTTGCGCTTATGCTCATGTGAAGTTGCCTTAAGCTCCAAGCCAAATAGAAGTTTGTTTTTTTCTAATAATTAAACTGCTCGTATTTTTTTTTTATGAAATTCTATATATTTTTGTTAATTTTAGATTTTTTTTTTCATTTTCTTCTAAGAGCAGCTGTCCAATCGCTGTTATCACTGAACGGTTCTGTTGGCTGTTTGACCTTTTTTTATTCCTGGCTCTCTTACCAACGTAGAACAAAAAAGAAAGACTCGGATAATTTGTAAGTCACTTGTCAAACTTTTTCTCCACAGAAGCAATTTTGCTACAAGTTTTGGCTTCACTTCCCTAAGGATAAGTCGGCCGAAATGGAATTTCAGTATGCCTCGCGGAGAGGAAAGCTACAATTTCTGATTAATGAAAATAATTATAGGCAGATAAGATAAGGAACGAAGACATCATCATTTTATTTAAACAACAAAGAGAGTTTTATCCTAAATATACAGTATATTGGCACCGCCATGCAAAGTGGTCATGCAAAATTAATTTTTAATGTCTTCAATTTATATTAAAAATTTCTGCTAGTGTGTGATTTTCTTTCTCTTAGACTAGAGTGCTACTTCATTTAGAATATTCCCCGGAGGAACAAAGGAAAAAGAAAGAGGTCTCTTAAACCGAAGTCATTTTAAGGGTTTATGGAGACATTATGCCCATTTCTATATGCAAGTTAGTCGTTAAGTACAAGATAGCCTCCGATGTAACGCACTTTAAGTGATGGAGCAAGGAACGCCTCGCGCTATCATTGGTGCTGCCGATAAATGTGCCAAGGCAATATTGCTTAAACCAGGAGAATGTTCAGTAGGAGGACAGAGGAAGAACAGCAAGTGAACGACACTGTCAGCAACAAGCAGACCGCCCATACATTTACAACAGGATAGGTGGTACATATCTGATCAATGAGTGTCTCATCACTGATATCCCCACTGATCATGGGGATGGGGATACCATGCTCGCCTTTTCTTCTCACTGTTCCTGCCAAAGAAAGGAGGAACTTGAATGGAGCAGCGGCATATGCGGTGCCAATCCATTCAACTCTATGGGACTGCCGAAGACAGCTGAGTGCTTGTTCTTGGCTTTCTCCAGTAGCCCCATTGTAATACGTGGAGCTGCATTGCGTATGCTCACTTCATGCAAGCTCCTCCTCCCTGTGAGGAGTGCAGTGAGGAGAAAGCGGGGCATGGTAACCCTATTGTCTTGATTGGTGAGGGTTTAGGCTTTCAGATCCCACTAATTAGAAATTAGTCCAATTCCTGAGTCTAAGGAAAAAGGTGCCAGATACAATGTTGTAGGAGTCATGCCAATGGTCCCAGTAAAAAGCCTGGATAAGCAGTTTGGGAATTTTGATAGAATCAACAGTATCTCCAGTCACCATCCCTGAGCTGGATATATGGAAATGGACGGTATTTAATGTCATCCTGTGCTCCATCTGAAGTTATAATCAATGTGGGTTTTGCTGTTAAATCCCTTCCTGACTCCTGGAGCTCCTTTCCACGGGGGGACCTGCACTCCATTCACCACAACACCGTCCCCAGAATCAAAGACCAGCCATACCATCCAGTACTCCATCATTTCACTGCAGTGCAGCTGGGTGACATTAGCCACTATGACACAAGCTTCCGGCTCTGGCTCACTACACTTACCCTTCCACAACCGCCGGAATCCAGCACTGCAACCCCGCTGAGGTCCCAATGATTGTTGTGGCAAATGATGTCACAGGAAATCAAACAACCTCTCGTTCTCTAGGCAGTGGATCTCACATCCCAAGCGCCATGATACAAGGAGTTCAGGAACGTGATGCTGCAGCATCTCATTGGCTTTAGCAATCACTTGATTTTCTGTGACATCATCTGTCACAGCAATCATTGGGACCACAGCGGGACTTTAGTGCTTCATAGTTCACATTATTATTTTAATACAGGGGGTCCTATTGAACCTGGACATCTCCTTTAATATCTCTGTATCTATTCTGATTTTATGTCTGAGCATGCCAAGAACACCAAGTCCGAGAGAGCCGAAACCTGGTCTAAAACCCTCAGAAGTGCCTGATTTACCTATGTGGCGAATCGTCCAGTTGTTTCCATAAAGAAGAGACAACAGACCTTCATTTGCATATATATAAAGCTTACCTCGTTATAGTCTTACACAACAAACAGAACGACGCAACGTCTTATTGTACCAACCGACAAATCAAACAATTCTCTCTAAAGACATTGCCAAGATCGGACGAGACACGAAGCCCGAGTTGAGGCAAAAAACTAAGTTCTGATGTAAAACTGTTGAAATGTTATAAGCAGCTTAAAAGAAATGACTTTGCGCAACACTTAGAAGTACATTTAGCCTAAAATAAACCTTCCTAGGAAAAAAAAATTAAAAAATAAGCACAAACATTTTTTTGGCAGACGACTTATTTATCCAACAACAGCGATGCATTTGCTTATAGTTCCTGCGAATGTTTTATCTGCGCTTCCTCCGCACCTGTCCCACAGTGAATTGAACCACATCTGTCTCATCTTGGCATAACAAGTATACAAATACATCTGCGGGAAACGAGTCCTTTTTTTTTTTTTGCTGAACTGTGTAGAAAAACCCCAAGAAGAAGAAATAGTGAATTTTTTGAAGAAATGTAACCATTTTTGTATCAACACTGAGTCGTCATAGACTCCATAGATTCACAGGAAGAAAACAGGCAAGATTGGTTTGTTACAAAGACATTTCCAGAAGGGGGAGGGGAGCAATAGGTTAATTTCTACGTATGTATCCAAATGAGAATGTAAGTGGATTCTTATTAGAAAGGTCATTTTTTATCGATCCCCGTAGATTTATAAAGCCCATCTGGAAACATTTGAAAAGCTCCAATGTTATTCTTCCTAGCTGAGAACCCATAGGTCTTTCTCAGGAAACAATAATTGTCAAGTTGTGGAAATTCCTGGGAAAAAAAAAAGTGGGAACATTTGTTGTGGGAATTGCAGAAAGAAAAGAGTCAGGAGGGTTTCCTGCAGAATCCCCCGCCGTTCTTACGTACTCCCCCACTATAGGAAGCGCAGCAGTCCGATCGGCCAACAGGCAGTCAATAGAACTTTTCAACTGCAGTTATTTAATATTTTACTAATATTATTTTTTAATCTTAGGAGTTTATTTTATTATTTTTATGACTTTTTTCAAGTTATTATCAGCTGCTCAGTGGGAGGAAATTAGAAGCAGCGATCTTCCCAGGAGAGATGCAGATTCTGGAATGCAGGTGATTGTAGCATGGAAAAGGCACGTACACCTGTGTTAATTAACACTCTGCGGGGTGACTAGGAAAGCAAAACCCACTGACAACCCCGGGGGATCCTACACAAGGAGGGAGGTGCAGCTTGCATCACATTACTTACAACATTAAAAACACATTTTTCTCAGTGAGCTTTCTTTTTATACATAATGACAGCATGAAATAAAGGATTACTGGAGTAAATAATGTGAGATAGATAGATAGATAGATAGATAGATAGATAGATAGATAGATAGATAGATAGATAGATAGATATGAGATAGATAGATATGAGATAGATAGATAGATAGATAGATAGATAGATAGGAGATAGATAGATAGATAGATAGATAGATAGATAGATAGATAGATAGATAGATAGATAGATATGAGATAGATAGATCTGAGATAGATAGATAGATAGATAGATAGATAGATAGATAGATAGATAGGAGATAGATATGAGATAGATAGATAGGAGATAGATAGATAGATAGATAGATAGATAGATAGATAGATAGATAGATAGATATGAGATAGATAGATATGAGATAGATAGATAGATAGATATGAGATAGATAGATAGGAGATCGATAGATAGATAGATAGGAGGTAGATGGATAGATAGATAGATAGATAGATAGATAGATAGATAGATAGATAGATAGATAGATAGAAGATAGATAGATAGATAGATAGATAGATATTAGATAGATAGATAGATAGATAGATAGATAGATAGATAGATAGATATGAGATAGATAGATAGATAGATAGATATGAGATAGATAGACAGATAGATAGATACATAGATGGATATGAGATAGATAGATAGATAGATAGATAGATAGATAGATAGATAGATATGAGACAGATATGAGATAGATAGATAGATATGAGATAGACAGATAGATAGATAGATAGATAGATAGATAGATAGATAGATAGATAGATATGAGATATATGATAGATAGATAGATGATAGATAGATAGATAGATAGATAGATAGATATGAGATAGATAGATAGATATGAGATAGATAGATAGATAGATAGATAGATAGATAGATAGATAGATAGGAGATAGATAGATAGATAGATAGATAGATATGAGATATATGATAGATAGATGATAGATAGATAGATAGATAGATATGAGATAGATAGATAGATAGATAGATAGATAGATAGATAGATAGATAGATATGAGATAGATAGATATGAGATAGATAGATAGATATGAGATATATGATAGATAGATAGATAGATAGATGATAGATAGATATGAGATATATAGATAGATAGATAGATAGATAGATAGATAGAAAGATAGATAGATATGAGATAGATAGATAGATTATAGATATGAGATAGATAGATATATATAGATAGATAGATAGATAGATAGATAGATGATAGATAGATAGATGTGAGATAGATAGATAGATAGATAGATAGATGTGAGATAGATATGAGATAGATAGATAGATAGGAGATAGATAGAAGATAGATAGATAGATAGATATGAGATATTAGATAGATAGATAGATAGATAGATGACAGATAGATAGATAGATAGATATGAGATAGATAGATAGATAGATAGATAATAGATAGATAGATAGATAGATAGGAGATAGATAGATAGATAGATAGATAGATAGATAGATAGATAGATAGATAGATAGATAGATAGATAGGAGATAGATAGAAGATAGATAGATAGATAGATAGATAGATAGATAGATAGATAGATAGATAGATAGATAGATAGATATGAGATGGTATGAGCTTTTTTCTGGTCCTACATTTATATAATTTGATTAATTGTGGTGTTGTATTTATGTTATGAGCATGGTTCAGGTTCAGCATTTTTTTCATTGAGCTTGGTTCTGGCGCTGTATCTTGATTCTGATGCTATATTTATAGGAACTCAGTTTAGGTGTTGTTTTTATTTTATGACATTGGTTCTGGTGTTGTGAATATGTACTAAGCTTGGGTGGTGCTATAATTATGATACAAGGTTGATTCTGGCTCTATATTCATGCTTTGAGCTTGGTTCTGGTACTATATGTATATTATGAGCTTGGTTCTGGTGCTGTATACATGCTCTGACCTTGGTTGTGGTGCTATATTTATGTTATGAGGTTGGTTCTGGTACAGTATTTACTTACTGAGCTGTTCTTTTGTGGATATGGTGCTATGTTAGGGCTCAGTCACACGGGCGTTTCCGTATTTCCGCGCGGAAAAATGTCCGCAGCGGCCGCACCTGTCCAAAAAAGAACATATGGGTGGCAATGGAGCTAGTCATTTTCATCCGCATGCGGTGCGGGTGTTTTTCCGTGCGGCAGTACGCGCGGAGCGCCGCCCGTGTGACTGCGCCCTTACTGCTCTTTGCACAAGTACAATACAGGCAGAGTGCCTGTCAGTGCAATATATATCATTTTCTCCTTATGACCCGGGGAAGTGGGGCGGTCCTAAAACGTCCATGCATGGTGCTGTCTAACCTAAGGCCGGCACTGACCAGACCCCCTTATAGCAACCATTGGTTTTGTGTCTCAGGTATAGATGTGCAGAGCCAGAAGAATGCCTGCTCCTTTGCACATGGCCCGTCCTATACACTAAATATTTCATCACTTGGCCATTTTCCTTATAAGCACTTAGCATTTCAGGGACGATTTCCTGGCTTTTTCACCATTGTGCATTGTTTTCTGCACTTTCTCTGTCTATCTGCATGACAGCGGTAACACATGTGTCTGCTCTTACCTTATCGAGGAGACATCTCCCGTGCATCTGTGCGGGAGGAGCGCCATTTCCTCAGCTGAAAACCTGTATCTCATTGTAGTAATAAAGCTCAACTTCCTCACTTCAAAAACTGCATCAGATAAGACCAATTACTTTAAATGAGTCATGGCGAGCGGGGAAGAAAAGATTTTTTTTTTCTTTTTAGGTCAAGTCTTTGAACTTCCATTCCTTCACAAGGTGACCTAAAACAAGGTTATGAGGCCATTGTCTAAATATGGCCAAATTACTCAAATTACCCATTCTTGCAGGGGCTTTCCGGGACTTTACTACTGAAGACCTATCCTCTGAAAGGATCGTCAATAGTTGATCGGCAGGGGTCCGTTGCGCAAGACCCCCGTGGATCAGCTGGTCACCAGGCCCAATATAGTTGTGGAGAGCAGTCAGCATTGCAGACTCGGATATTGTAGGCATAGCTCATGAGCGCGGGACCGCCATTACCCAACTACCCAAGATCTGTCTTGAGAATAGGTCATCAATAATAAAGTCTCGGAAAATGTCTTTAACCCCTCAAGAACACAGAACCCCCCCCCCCCACACACTTTTATTTTTCAGTTGAGGGCTTGTTGTTTTTTCGGAATGACTTGTGCTTGGCAGTATTTAATGTACCGAAAAACGTAAAACTTTTTTTTATGTAGAGTGCAATGGAAAAAAACACAATTTCGCCATCTTCGTGGGAGGAGGGTAGATTTTAGTACATCCTGTAGTTTCTATTGGTACCATTTTGGAATACATATGACTTTTTGGTAGCTTTTTATTACATTTTTTCTTGGAGATGGGATGACCAAAAAAAAACACAATTCTGGCATTGTATGTTTTTTGCTTTGCGGATTATATTCACTGTGCGACTAAATTATGTGTTATTTTGATAGATTGGACTGTAACAGATGTGGCAATATGTTTTGATTGCTTATACCATATACTGCAGTACTTTAGTAGTGCAGAATATGGTATTTCTGACAGCATTCTAATAAGATAGGGCAGCCCTGGGCTGCCATGACAACCGAATAGCACCTTGTGATCTCATTGCAAGTGGCTGTTTAGGAACTCTGAACATTGATTGGGGAATTTAATAGGTTAGCATCCAGTGAATTGGATAAAAGGGTTGTACCATCAGAGGGGTAACTTGAAGTTTCTGGGTCCCAATGCAAAATCAATAACAGGGCCCCCAACTGTAATGCTTTACTCGTTGTACTTGGATCCCTATGGAGGAGACAGGTGTTATGGGCCCCCTAAGATTCCTGGGCCCTGGTGCAACCGCATCCCCTGCATTCCCTATAGCTACCCCAGTGAGGTCCATAATTGTTTTTTAACGTCTATTCATAGGGTATATGGTAAAGTCTAATCTGTGGGGATCTCATCACTGAGACCGCCACCGATCAGGTGAACTGGGGTCCCATATCCCCCTCATCTTCTCACTGTGGGCTCACTGTACCTCCTGAGGAGAAGTGAGTTTTTCTCTTACTTAGTCTTTGGGGATAAGAGTTATGTATAAGCCCCATAGCAAATGCTAGTGCAACTTGGATTCTGTCTAGCCTAGCAACCATTCTTCAAATAGATATGGCCATACCAAACACAATTTCTACATACTGTCATAAAATAAATGTTTTACAGGGGAAAGGACATCTTAGGTAATTTATAAATGCCAGGATGGGTAAACTCAGAGAAGTAACCGGAGGGGGAGAAAGTGTTAAGTTCCGCCTTGCATGCTCGATGACTTAGTAGATCAGTGATGGCGAACCTTTTAGAGACTGAGAGCCCAAACTGCAACCCAAAACCCACTTATTTATCACAAAGTGCCAACGCTTCAGGGGGTGGGGCTTAACACGACGTATGATTTTACCCCTGTTGTTCTAAAAAGGACAGGGCCGCTTCAAAATAGCGTGCAGATTTTGACTGCTTTTTGGATGCAGAATTGCTGCAGAATGTCCTTAGCGGAAATTTCAGTGGAAAATTCTGCAGCATTTCCGCATCCAAAAATCAGTCAAAATCTGCACCCTGTCTATTTTGAAGCAGCCCTGCCCATTTCTGCCACATGTAAACATACCCCAGTGGTAATAGTGACCCCCCCCCAAGCGGTAATAGTGACCTCCTCCCAGTGGCACCCAACGTAATAGCGACACCCCACAGCGGCCCACAACGGTAATAGTGACATCCCGTGGTGGCCCCTGGCATAATGGTGACACTCCATGGCGGCCCCCAGCATAATAGTGACATCCCACAGTGGCCCCCAGCGTAATAGTGACATGCCAGCATAATAGTGACGTCACATGACGGCCCCCAGCCTAATAGTGATGTCCCATACTGGCCTCCCCCCACCCAGTCACTCACAGTTGTGGTGCTCTCTCCTCCTGCGCCTCAACTTTGCTGCTGCCCTCTACACTGGGGCCACTGGCCAGGCCCTGCACTGCCTGTGCCAGCACTCTCAGCCTCGCCGCAGTCCTCCGCCCCAGCCAATCAGAAGCGGGGGGCATGAATCAGTTGCTTGACAGGTGTATTATGATGCCACCCCTTACTTCCGGTGGCAACATAATACACCAGTACCGAGGAGATGTTGGGGGAGCAGGCTCCCGGCTACACACTGACGTCACAGTGTGCACCGGGATCGGCGTTGCTAGCAACGCAGCTGGGTGAATGCTGGCAGGGGAGCCGCGGCCCCTGCTGGTATTCACAAGTGGTGAGGGGACGATGGCGGTGTGTGGCAGCAGGGAGGGCTCTGCGTGCCGCCTCTGGCACGCGTGCCATAGGTTTGCCACCACTGGAGTAAATGTTTTTCAAATAGTTTAGTGAGTAGTGCACTAGAAGAAGACCAACTCCGGAACCTTAACTCTGTTTTAAGACACTCCGGGGTCGGATTATTCTAAGTAGGGGGGAATGTAGTGTCCCAGACCTATAGGCCACTTCAGAATGTCTTTCATGTTTGTCTTGTGCCTTTGTATTGTCAGCAACTTCTGTGTGCATGAAGTATTTGTTGCATCTCTGCAGGAATGAAAGGGTTAATGTCTGTAAATCAGCTGCCTCTCTGTGGAAATGTATCATTTTGTGTTGTGAGTTTTTGTGGTCACCTGACCATGCTTTATATTAATGTTTGCAGAATGTGAGTGCAAGTTAGTGTGGAGTCTAGTCAGTCTCAGTCTGAGTTAGTCAGTGCAAGCAAGCCAATGCACGAGTCTGCCTGGAGTTCTGCAGAGGAGGGCATAAGTGAGTTTGCTCTACTTTAGAAGAAAACTGTGGCTTGCCTTACTGAGGCCCAGAATGGAGGACGCCAAGAGGATGGCCTGATGGCTGCTGGAGGACTACTACTCTCAGGAGTTTGCAGCCTAAAGAGTGTGAGAGAGAAAGAGGAGATCGCCATGCAGCATTGGCAGACTTCTGAAAGTGTGAGTGTTGACAGATTGAGAGTCAGGAGGGAAGAGAAGTGTGTTGTTGTTCAGGAGCGGAGCTGCACAGATAACTAGGACTGTGGGCCCGATATTCATCCTGTGTTTAGCCTCTCTATCTCACTACCCGCTTTGCCTACACTTGTGCTGTATTCTTGCTTATGTACTGTTGAACTGTTTAATGTTGGTGTTTTCAAGTTAAGCAACATTGATGACCATTCCCAGGTTTGTTTTCAACTGCACTCTGTGCTGGATCATTTCATCATCCAGCTTTACCGCAGAGGAAAGAACACTGGCGTCACGAGTGACACAAGGACTGAGAGGTGATCTATTCAGTGGGTTATCCCCCAACCTCTCCCCCCTCCTTGAAGGCCTTCCCCTCTGGGGCCTTGGGCGTGTCCCTGGCTACCCTCCAGGTGGGAGACAGTAGTGCCCCCGTGACCAGGCCTGTGGCTCATCTCTGCTGTCTCCTAGGTTAAGGCCCACTCCTCGGTCACTGCACTGCGACTCCATTCAGCCTCCTCCTCACTGCAGGGGATGCAGCGAGCCGCAGTGATGAGAAGAGTAAGACACAGGAACCCTGTTCTTGGGATCATTAGGGTCTCGGCAGTGAGCCCCCCACGATCAGACTATTCTGTGGCTAAAGTAAATGCCCCCTTTGTCTTCTTCACCTTATAACTTGGTGTCTTTTTAGCTATATGCCAATTAGAAGAGTCCCCAAATGCTTCGGTGCGGCCGGTAGAAAGTAGTATTAGCGCTAATAGGCACGGTGACAGTCCCCGTAAACAGAGGATGATGCGGCTTCTCTCACTTTTGTCTCCTATGATTAACATTTCCTTCTTTCATTAGAAATTCATTTTCTGCCTTGTTTTTGTCTTCAATTAGCGCAAATGTCTTTTCCCCCGGGTTCAATTAACCTCTAGCAGGTAAACAGCTTATCTCATTTCAAATTCTGCATAATGTGAATACAAAGTTTATTTTTCCCAGGTTATATCTGAGCTTTCCTAGAGCAGTACTGTACTTCCAGATAAAACGGCTCGCGCCGCGGCTTTATCTGCCTCGCCAGCATTTGTAGTCAAGACAGAAAAAGTGTCAGCTCTTTGGGTGACTGCTGCTGGGAAGATGGTCAGAAGCAATGATTATATATTTATTGCCCCTCAATTACCTCGATTCATTTCTTTCTGCAGCTACATATATTAACCCCTTAGTGACGCGGCCTATTTTGCTCCTAAAGACGTGACTTTTTTATTTTTCCGTCGATGCGGCCGTATGAGGGATTGTTTTCTGTGTGGCGAGCTGTAGTTTTCATTGGTACCATTTTTGGGTACATATAGTGTATTATGAGACTTGGACTGGCCCACAGGGGAACAGGTCAATCCTCCAGTGGGCCCCGAGTGTACCCCCTAGCCCTCCACCCTTACACTACATATAGATAGGCAACATACAGCATCTCAGCCAATATATACGTTCATGTAAGAAACTGGCTGGTTTATCTATCCATCTATCTATCTATCTATTCCATATCTATCTATCTATCTATCTATCTATCTATCTATCTATCTATCTATCTATCTCATATCTATCTATCTATCTCATATCTATCTATCTATCTATCTATCTATCTATCTATCTATCTATCTATCTATCTCATATCTATCTATCTATCTATCTATCTATCTATCTATCTCATATCTATCTATCTATCTATCTATCTATCTATCTATCTATCTATCTCATATCTATCTATCCATCTATCTATCTATCTATCTATCTATCTATCTATCTATCTCATATCTATCTATCTATCTATCTATCTATCTATCTATCTATCTATCTATCTATCTATCTATCTCATATCTATCTATCTATCTCCTATCTATCTCTCTCATATCTATCTATCTATCTATCTATCTATCTCATATCTATCTATCTATCTATCTATCTATCTATCTATCTATCTATCTATCTATCTCATATCTATCTATCTATCTATCTATCTATCTATCTATCTATCTATCTATCTATCTATCTATCTGTCTCATATCTATCTATCTATCTATCTATCTATCTATCTATCTGTCTATCTATCTATCTATCTATCTCCTATCTATCTCATATCTATCTATAGACACACAGGCTGCGGTGACAGACCTGGCAGTATTCTCCCTCCTGGGCCCCGTCTTCTTGATGTTCTCATAGGGCCCTCATCACAAATATCTTGCAACTTCTTGCTACTACCTGCAGCCTGGCACTGCCTCCTCAGAGGGCCATTAGTCCAGGTAGCGGGCTACCAAGGGCCCCCAGATCAGAAATAGACTGGAGCAAGAGCCAGGCAGCGGCCACCACTGAGAATAGTCAGCATGTCTCCTCTCCTACCAGGTCATTAACATACATTCATTCTCACACTCCTGCCATCCCTTCCCCTCCATAGGGAACTAGAACTCCCAGCAAGCTCTACCAGCTGCAGACCCTCCGGACTCTTACCCTTCTACTAAAACCTCTGACGTTTGGCTCTGCTGCACATTGCTAGTTGTCAGACTTATTTATTGGCCTCACAGTTTTGTGGGTAAAATGGATCTTCACCCGCAAATCCGTGCAGACATTAAACGTCGGTCTGAAACCTCCTGTTTGCTACAACGTTGCGAGCCGGTGCAGTCATCAGCCGCGCCGCGGTCGTTACCTGTGACCTCACTGTTTACTAGATGTGCCATAAATGCATCACCTGTGGGGTGAGTGGGGGCGCCTCATTCTCCATACTCTTCAGTGGAGAGCCGACCGCACACCGACGGCCACCTACCTAGTGATGTGAATGCAGTGGGTAGGAATATTCCATGTAGCTGTAAAGTGGCCCCCAGAATAAATTTTACTGGGGGCCCGGGGCACTTCAGGCCGACACTGAGTATTGTAGAACTTTTATTAATTTTTGAGTCTAGGGTAGAGAGAAAAAACACCCCAATTCTGCCATTGTTTTTTTTTTCCTGCAGTGTTAATCGTGCAGCATACATGATGTAATAATTTTTTTCTGTGGTTTTGTACGATTAGACCAATACCAAAATTATGTATTTTATTTTAGGCTTTCCCACAATGAAAAACTTTTCTTCTGAAAATATTTTGCTTCTTGCATCGTTGCATTCAAAGTCCCATAACTTTTTTATTTTTACATCGATGGATCTGTGAGGGCTTGTTTTTTGAGTCACTAGATGTAGTTTTTATTGGTACCATTTTGGGGTTACATACAGCTTTTTTGGATCACTTTTATCGTGTATTTTGGGAGGCAAAATGAACAAAACAAGCATTGCAGCAGTTTGTCTCTTTCCTTTAGTGTTTGCTGTGCAGGATAAAAAGTGTGTTTAATTAGTTTTTCAAAAAGTTTTTTAATTACTATTAGAGATCAGCGAGCACCAAAATGCTCGGGTGCTCGTTACTCGGGACGAAATTTTCGCGATGCTCGAGGGTTCGTTTCGAGTAACGAACCCCATTGAAGTCAATGGGCGACCCGAGCATTTTTGTATATCGCCGATGCTCGCTAAGGGTTCCATTTGTGAAAATCTGGGCAATTCAAGAAAGTGATGGGAACGACACAGCAACGGATAGGGCAGGCGAGGGGCTACATGTTGGGCTGCATCTCAAGTTCACAGGTCCCACTATTAAGCCACAATAGCGGCAAGAGTGCCCCCCCCCCCCGCACTGTCAGCGTAAAGATCGTTCTCCTCTGTCATAGCTGTAACAGCTGTGGCAGAGAAGAACGATGTTTGCCCATTGAATTCAATGGAGCCGGCAATACAGCAGGTTCCACTGAAAGCAATGGGCTGCCGGCGATCGCAGGATGAATTGTCGGGAAGGGCTTAAATATATAAGCCCTTCCCTGCAATTCATCCAGAAATGTGTTACAATAAAAATATATACCGGCGTATAAAGCGACGGGGCGTTTAAGACGACCCCCCAACTGTCACTTTATACGCCGGGAATACAGCGGAGCAAAGAATAAAAATCATTATTCACTTCTTCTAACGTTCTGCGCCGCTCCTGCAGGCTGTCGCTCCCTCCTGGTCCCCGGCAGAGCATTGCTTTCTGGACGCAGGGCTTGAAATCCCCGCCTCCAGAAACACAGCCAATCACAGCCATTCAATGACATCATTGTCATTGGCTGTGATTGGCTGAAGGCACGTGTGTTTCTGGAGGCGGGGATTTAAAGCCCTTCGTAGAGAAATCAATGCTCTGCCGGGAACCAGGAGGGAGCAACAGCCTGCAGGAGCACCGCAGAACACCAGGAGGGAGCGACAGCCTGCAGCAGCGCCGCAGAACGTCAGAAGAAGTAAGTAATGATTTTTATTCTTTGCTCCGCTATATTACCGGCGTATAAGGTGACAGTTGGGGGGTCGCCTTATACGCCCCGTCGCCTTATACGCCGGTATATATTTTTATTGTAACACATTTCTGGATGAATTGCAGGGAAGGGCTTATATATTTAACCCCTTCCCGACAATTCATCCCGCGATCGCCGGCAGCCCATTGCTTTCAGTGGAACCTGCTGTATTGCTGGCTCCATTGAATTCAATGGGCAAACATCGTTCTTCTCTGCCACAGCTGTTACAGCTGTGGCAGAGAAGAAGGATTTGTCTTCTATATGTTCTCAATGGGGTCGGCGCTGCTGCCGCCGGCCCCATTGAGCGCATATAGAGAAGATTTATGGCCTTAAGAAGGACCGTTGGGGTTCTTGAAACCTAAAATACTCCTAACACTCTCCCTATAGCAGCTCCGGCACCAACAGCACTTTCCCTGAACTATGTCAGAATGCATCTGTGGCGAGCCGCGGGAAGGGCAGATTTATATACTCGGGTGACACCTGATCTCGCCAGCCACTCACTGCAGGGGGTGGTATAGGGCTTGAACGTTGCAGGGGGAAGTTGTAATGCCTTCCCTGTCTTTCTATTGGCCAGAAAAGCGCGCTAACGTCTCAGAGAGGAAAGTGAAAGTAACTCGAACATCGCGTGGTACTCGTCACGAGTAACGAGCATCTCAAACACGCTAATACTCGAACGAGTATCAAGCTCGGACGAGTATGCTCGCTCATCTCTAATTACTATGTTTTGCGTGTTATTTTTTATGTCCCTGAAGGGGTCTTGAACCTGCGAGGCTTTGAACCCTTTATTTGGAATGAGTGTATTTACATGTGCAATTTTCCTCTCGAACTTAGGGCTTATTCACACACGCATATATCAGTCGAGTTTTCACACCCGGCCGATATACACTGCCCCTCTGATGTATTGGTTTACAATGCATCAGTGCACAGGGACGGATCTCCGCAATGTAAAAGCGCCTGGTGGGGCACAGCTATGCCACCGGCGGCTGCAGCTGCATTGACTCCTATGGGAGACAATGATAGCTGTGAGAAGGGAGGTGGGCAGGAGTTTAGCATCATGACTGCAAATCTACCCCCCCCCTCTCTTCTCCTCTCTGCCCCTTGCAGCTGTTTGCAATGGGAGGGTGCGGGATGGGGCAGAACTAAGCTCCACCTCGCCTTTCTAATTGCAAACAGCGACAAAGGGCAAAGAGGGGCCGGAGCTCAGCACACTAGCAATGGGCTGCTGGCAAGCCCTGCAGTGATTCAAAGGGCTTGCCAGCAGCCCAAAGGGCTTTAAATATAAGCTCTTCCCTGAAAATCATCCCTAGAATGTGTTAAAAATAAAAAATATATATATACTCACCTCTCCTCAGCTGCTAGGGCTCAGGCGCGTTCAGCCTGTATTCTCCCTGCACTACTCTAAAGCTCTTTCAACTGAAAGGGCTGTATCTAATTGGTTGAGCGCTCAGCCAATCACAGGCAGCCCTCAGCCATTCATTGAATGACAGCTGAGTGCTGCCTGTGATTTGTCACAGCACTCAGCCAATCACAGGCAGCGCTTGGCCAGTCATTGAATTCAAGAATGAATCCCCACGGAGATGAAGAAATGCTTTGCCACAGTGTTTAGTGACAAGGGGGCTCCCTGCTGGGGAATATTGACACACACCACGGATCTATGGTGCACGCATGTCCTATGTTTTGCAGGTACGGGCGTTTGCGTGCCTGTAAAACACGAACATGTGAACACACCATAGGGATCCAATGGTTCTAAAAGGAGCGTGTTTTTGTGTGCACAATTGTACGCACATAAACACACCCGTCTGAATCCACCCTAATCCGCAGCAACTACAAGAAGCTTCCTGTCCGCAGGGGCCGATTTTCCTGAAGAACGGTTTTATCATTTAGTGGAATCTACATCATGATGAACTGCTGCGGTTCTGAAGGCCAAAGGAGTCCAACGCGCTACAAGATGGCCATTTAGTATATTCTGTAGTTTGTGGACTATGAGATGCACCTTTTAGCAACAAAATAATCCCGCTGACAAGTGAGGGTGTCCGGCTGTGCCAGAGCTCCCTGACCGCTTTCTAAGTGATCATGAAGAGCGCCGATAAAGTGACTAGCAGATCACTGAGAGACCCGAGATCCCTCTATTGTGCTGATCTGTTATACATTTATTTTTCCTCTGATATACTTGTCTGAGGGCTCATGTTTGCAGGATGACCTGCAGCTTCTATTGGTACCATTCTGGTGTAGATACAGTTTATTTTATCACAAAAAGGTGTAATTCTGGTGTTGTGAATCTTTTTCTCAACAATATTCATCGTGCGGCTGAAATAAAGCGTTGCTTTGATAGATCAGATAAAGAATCAGATTTAAATTTATAAATATAGGAAAATGTTTTTTTTTTTTTTAATTTTATTACTTTTTTTCATAATTAGTATTTTTTTTTTACTATTTTTTTCTTTTTTTCTTTAGTCCACACAGGGGACTTGAACTTGTGATTGTTTGATCGCTCATACAACATAATGCAATACCATAGTATTACATCATACTGCATTTTGACAGCCAGTCTATCAAAATAAGTCACAGCGCGCCTTGTCAGGCATTTAGTCCTGGCAGCCCTGGGGGCCTTCAAAAGCCATGGCAACCAAACAGCATCCCACAATCTCATTGCAGAGGGCCGCTTGGGACCTCCGAACTCCAATAGGGGTATTTAAATGGCTATGGTGCAGAGTTTAAACGGACAGTGAAGAAAAAATCCTTGTTCATGCTCAACTACCCTCCATACTGGTGAGCGTACCTGTGAATACGGACATCTGAAGCCGCCCTTAACGAGGATCTGCAGACAAATTCTGGGGTTCGGCATCAGAATCCACAGCGAATGTTGTAAATTTGGGTGCAGATTTTCCAGCTGCAGAAGCTCCCCATCTGCTGCGCAATGTATTGTGCCCCCCCCATAGACTTCTATGGGACCATTGCTGCATAAGGCCTCATTCAGACAAGTGTTTTTTTCGCACCTATTAGCAGCAAGAAAACGTCGCCGGAAAATCGCGCCCATGTGATATGGATTCCGATGCAATCATTTACATGGGTGACTTTTAGCCACCAGAAAAAAATCGTGATTAAAAATCGACCGCAATTTTCAGCCGCGATTTTTCCTCGCAGCGTCAACAGATCGACAATGACCTATCTTAAGACGAACAGTTCAGGGAGCTCGCATAGATTCCCATGGGAGCTGAAAAAAGGGAGGGGGAGGGAGTTCACCTGCGTCCGGCGCTCATTGAGGACAGCTGGTTGCAGCGTCCTTTTCACTTGATGCAGCCATGTGAATGGATGAGAAAACTCTCATTCCTTTTGGAATTGGATCAAGGCAATGCAGTGTTGCTGCGATTTTTTGACGCGATGCGACCTGCGGGTGAACTTTAACTTTCTTAGATCACCAGTAGAATTTTAATTTGTAGGAAACATTTTTTTTCATTTTTTGTAGTATAAACCTGGGGTGCGTCTTACGGTCAGGTGTGTCTTACGGTCAGGTGTGTCTTATGGTCAGGTGTGTCTTATGGTAAGGAGCGTCTTACGGTCAGGAGCGTCTTACGGTCAGGTGTGTCTTATGATCAGATGCGTCTTATGCTCAGGTGTGTCTTATGGTCAGGTGCGTCTTATGGTCAGGGGCGTCTTACGTTTAGGTGTGTCTTATGGTCAGGTGCGTTTTACGGTTAGGTGTGTCTAATGGTCAGGTGCGTCTTACGGTCAGGAGCGTCTTACGGTCAGGTGTGTCTTATGATCAGATGCGTCTTATGCTCAGGTGTGTCTTATGGTCAGGTGCGTCTTATGTTCAGGTGTGTCTTATGGTCAGGTGTGTCTTATGGTCAGGTGCGTCTTATGTTCAGGTGTGTCTTACGGCCAGGGGCGTCTTACAGTTAGGTGTGTCTTATGGTCAGGTGCGTCTTACGGTTAGGTGTGTCTTATGGTCAGGTGCGTCTTACGGTTAGGTGTGTCTTATGGTCAGGTGCGTCTTACAGCCAGGTGCGTCTTATGGTCAGGAGCATCATATGATCAGATGCGTCTTATGGTCAGGTGCGTCCTATGGTCAGGTGCGTCTTACGGTCAGGTGTGTCTTATGGTCAGGTGCGTCTTACGGACAGGTGCGTCTTATGGTCAGGTGTGTCTTACGGTCAGATGTGACTTATGGTCAGGAGCAACTTGCGGTCAGGTGTGTCTTACGGTCAGGTGTGTCTTATGGTCAGGATCATGTAACGGTCAGGTGTGTCTTACGGTCAGGTGTGTCTTACGGTCAGGTGCGTCTTATGGTCAGTTGCGTCTTATGGTCAGGAGCGTCTTACGGTCAGGTGTGTCTTATGGTCAGGTGCGTCTTACGGTCAGGTGTGTCTTACGGTCAGGTGTGTCTTACGGTCAGGAGCGTCTTACGGTCAGGTGTGTCTTACGGTCAGGAGCGTCTTACAGTCAGGTGTGTCTTACGGTCAGGTGTGTCCTATGGTCAGGTGTGTCTTATGGCCTGGTGTGTCTTATGTTCAGGTGCGTCTTACGGTCAGGTGCATCTTACGGTCAGGTTTGTCTTACGGTCAGGTGTGTCTTATGGTCAGGTGCATCTTACGGTCAGGTGTGTCTTATGGTCAGGTGCGTCTTACGGTCAGGTGTGTCTTATGGTCAGGTGTGTCTAACTGTCAGGAGGGTCTTATGGTCAGGTAAGTCTTACGGTCAGGAGCGTCTTACGGTCAGGTTTGTCTTACGGTCAGGTGTGCCTTATGGTCAGCTGTGTCTTACATTCAGGTGCGTCTTACGGTCAGGTGTGTCTTATGGTCAGGTGTGTCTTACAGTCAGGTGTGTCTTACGGTCAGGAGCGTCTTACGGTCAGGTGTGTCTTATGGTCAGGTGTGTCTTACGGTCAGGCGTGTCTTATGGTCAGGAGCGTCTTACGGTCAGGTGTGTCTTACGGTCAGGAGTGTCTTACGGTCAGGAGCGTCTTACGGTCAGGTGTGTCTTATGGTCAGGTGTGTCATACGGTCAGGTGTGTCGTATGGTCAGGAGCGTCTTACGGTCAGGTGTGTCTTACGGTCAGGAGTGTCTTACGTTCAGGTGCGTCTTACGGTCAGGTGTGTCTTATGGTTAGGTGTGTCTTACGGTTAGGTGTGTCTTACGGTCAGGTCCGTCTTACGTTCAGGTGTGTCTTACGGTCAGGTGTGTCTTATGGTCAGCTGTGTCTAACAGTCAGGTGTGTCTTATGGTCAGGAGCGTCTTACGGACTGGTGCACTTTATGGTCAGGTGCGTTTTACGGTCAGGTGCGTCTTACGGTCAGGTGTGTCTTACAATCAGGTGTGTCTTATGGTCAGGTGCGTCTTATGGTTAGGTGTGTCTTATGGTCAGGTGCGTCTTACGTTCAGGTGCGTCTTATGGTGAGGTGCGTCTTATGGTCAGCTGTGTCTTCTGGTCAGGTGCGTCTTATGGTTAGGAGCGTCATATGATCAGATGTGTCTTATGGTCAGGTGCGTCTTACGGTCAGGTGTGTCTTATGGTCAGGTGCGTCTTACAGACAGGTGCGTCTTACGGCCAGGTGCGTCTTATGGTCAGGAGCGTCTTATGATCAGATGCGTCTTATGGTCAGGTGCGTCTCACGGTCAGGTGTGTTTTATGGCCAGGCGCGTCTTATGGTCAGGTGCATCTTATGGTCAGATGTGTCTTACGGTCAGGTGCGTCTTACGGCCAGGAGCGTCTTATGGTCAGGTGTGTCTTACGGTCAGGTGTGACTGTGTCTTACGGTCAGGTGTGTCTTACGGTCAGGTGTGTCTTACGGTCAGGTGTGTCTTATGGTCAGGTGCGTCTTACGGTCAGGTGTGTCTTATGGTCAGGAGCGTCTTACGGTCAGGTGTGTCTTATGGTCAGGTGTGTCTTACGGTCAGGTTTGTTTTACGGTCAGGTGTGTCTTACGGTCAGGTGTGTCTTACGGTCAGGAGCGTCTTATGGTCAGGAGTGTCTTACGGTCAGGTGTGTCCTATGGTCAGGTGCGTCTTACGGTCAGGTGTGTCTTACGGTCAGGTGTGTCTTACGGCCAGGAGCGTCTTACGGTCAGGTGTGTCTTACGGTCAGCTGCGTCTTACGTTCAGGTGTGTCTTACGGTCAGGTGTGTCTTATGGCCAGGTTTGTCTTATGTTCAGGTGCGTCTTACGGTCAGGTGCGTCTTACGGTCAGGTTTGTCTTACGGTCAGGTGTGTCTTACGGTCAGGTGAGTCTTACGGTCAGGTGTGTCTTACGGTCAGGTGTGTCTTACGGTCAGGTGCGTCTTACGGTCAGGTGTGTCTTACGGTCAGGTGTGTCTTACGGTCAGGAGCGTCTTATGGTCATGTGAGTCTTACGGTCAGGAGCGTCTTACGGTCAGGTGTGTCTTATGGTCAGCTGTGTCTTACATTCAGGTGCGTCTTATGGTCAGGTGGGTCTTACGGTCAGGTGTGTTTTACGGTCAGGCGTGTCTTACGGTCAGGTGTGTCTTATGGTCAGGAGCGTCTTACGGTCAGGTGTGTTTTACGGTCAGGAGTGTCTTACGTTCAGGTGCGTCTTACGGTCAGGTGTGTCTTATGGTCAGGTGCGTCTTACGGTCAGGTGCGTCTTACGGCTAGGTGCGTCTTATAGTCAGGTGTGTCTTACGGCCAGGTGCCTCTTACGGTTAGGTGCGTCTTACGGTCAGGTGCGTCTTACGGTCAGGTGCGTCTTATAGTCAGGTGTGTCTTACGGCCAGGTGCGTCTTACGGTGAGGTGTGTCTTACGGCCAGGTGTGTCTTACAGTCAGGAGTGTCTTATAGTCAGGTGTGTCTTATCGTCAGGTGCGTCTTACGGTCAGGTGCGTCTTACGGTCAGGTGCGTCTTATAGTCAGGTGTGTCTTACGGTCAGGTGCGTCTTACGGTCAGGTGCGTCTTATAGTCAGGTGCGTCTTACGGTCAGGTGTGTCTTACGGCCAGGTGTGTCTTACAGTCAGGAGTGTCTTATAGTCAGGTGCGTCTTATCGTCAGGTGCGTCTTACGGTCAGGTGCGTCTTACGGTCAGGAGTGTCTTATAGTCAGGTGTGTCTTACGGTCAGGAGCGTCTTATGGTCAGGTGTGTCTTACGGTCAGGTGTGTCTTATGGTCAGGTGCGTCTTACGGTCAGGTGCGTCTTACGGCTAGGTGCGTCTTATAGTCAGGTGTGTCTTACGGCCAGGTGCGTCTTACGGTTAGGTGCGTCTTACGGTCAGGTGCGTCTTACGGTCAGGTGCGTCTTATAGTCAGGTGTGTCTTACGGCCAGGTGCGTCTTACGGTGAGGTGTGTCTTACGGCCAGGTGTGTCTTACAGTCAGGAGTGTCTTATAGTCAGGTGCGTCTTACGGCCAGGTGCATCTTACAGTCCGGTGTGTCTTAGGGTCAGGTGCGTCTTACGACCAGGTGCGTCTTACGGTCAGGTGCATCTTACGGCCAGGTGCGTCTTACGGCCAGGTGCGTCTTACGGTCAGGTGCGTCTTACGGCCAGGTGCGTCTTATAGTGAGGTGTGTCTTACGGCCAGGTGCGTCTTACGGTTAGGTGCGTCTTACGGTCAGGTGCGTCTTACGGTCAGGTGCGTCTTACGGTCAGGTGTGTCTTACGGTCAGGTGTGTCTTACGGTCAGGTGCGTCTTACGGTCAGGTGCGTCTTATAGTCAGGTGTGTCTTACGGCCAGGTGCGTCTTACGGTCAGGTGTGTCTTACGGTCAGGTGCGTCTTACGGTCAGGAGTGTCTTATAGTCAGGTGCGTCTTATCGTCAGGTGCGTCTTACGGTCCAAAAAATATACATTTGTTTGAGAGAATCGTTTAATGTTGAAACAATTGCAAAAATATAAAAAAAAATTGAAATTAAAGTCAATATTAAATATTTTCAAAAAACCTTTTCCAAACCGCCCTATTTTGGTGATTCTGTCTGCATTGTGCCCCTTGTGGACTTTCTATTAGCAGACAGTACATGACATGGAGTCAGCTGAGTGATCTTCTAAAGGAGGCGCCCTTCATTCCCCGTATCCATGAGATGCACAGACTTCCGTCAGACGTAACTTTCCCTCACCGGATCGCTGTAGAATGCCTTTTCCCTCTCCTGTGTGATGCTGATTACTTGCCATTTCTGTAATGTGAACATTATCCTGAAGGGAAGTAATGACTTGCCATAGCTGTGGGCCGCTGAAATACTTTTAAGTGCAATGTCTTCATAGCAAATTAATCTATACAGTGTTATTTAAAAAATGGAATAAGGTAAGCTTTCATTGTGACAGTCAATAACACTACAGTCTAATAATCAATGGCTGCTTGGAGCAGCGGGACAGGAGTGGGGCAGATCAGTGAAAATTACTGCCTCTCTGTGCATTCATGTGGGGGAGTCGGCCGCAGAAATAACAGTCCGCTCCATACAATTAGACATACCTGCATGATATCAGCGGCGACGGCTAATGCACAGATTGGACTCGGGGTTTAACTGATGAAATGCGCTCCGCCGTGGCGCAGAATTCTCTGCTGTTTTTGGAAGCAATTAAAGAAGTGTCTGTTTGTTCTAATTGTTGGGCTGCTTTAGAGGTTTTCTCAATGCATGACCTGCACCCTTTGTAATCAGCTCCGTCAGATATTAGAGGTAGTTAATATTAGCAGGTAATAATGAGTGTATAGTATGGAATGTATCTCGTTCCTGTGACTAGCACTGGCTGCTCATGTTGAATGAACTAAAACACTCAAACCCCGTTTCAGGTCAAATTTGCTAAAAGTTTACTTTGGCACAAACCTGAACCTTGGGTAGTTTGTCTTGGCCAAACCCAACTAAAAAAGGAGGAAGGATCACATGACCTTAGGGTAGCCCTAATGCCTTACAAACAGTTTTACTTCCTCCTCTTCATCTTTTTCTTCATCTTATTCTTCCTCTTCTTCCTTTTCCTCCTGTTTCGCTTTTCCTTTTGTATTATCTCTTTATCTTCGTTTCTGTCTTATTTTTCTCCTTCCTCCTCTTCTTCCTCTTCTTCTGCATTATCTCTTCCACTTCTTGCTCTTCCTCTTCTTCTTTTCCCTCTTCTTACTCTTTCTTTTCTTCTTCTGTACTAACTCTACCTTTTCTTATTCATCTTTTTTTTCGTCTCCCTACTCTTTTTCTCCTTCTTCCTCTTCTTCTGCATTATCTCTACCACTTCTTGCTCTTCCTCGTCTTCTTTTCCCTCTTCTTACTCTTTCTTTTCTTCTTCTGTATTATCTCTTCCACTTCTTGCTCTTCCTCTTCTTCCTTTCCCTCCTCTTACTCTTTCTTTTCTTCTTCTGTACTAACTCTACCTTTTCTTATTCATCTTTCTTTTCTTCTCCCTACTCTTCTTCTTCCTCTTCCTCTCCTTTTTCAACTTCTTATTTTTCTTCCTCTTTCTTCTTCTGCATTAATGTTTTCTTAAAAACAGCTCGAAAGTACTTGCATCCATTCCTAGATGACCCAAGATTTTATGGTTTTCAGATAGTGTTATACGCCAATTTTATGGGTATTGGTGAAGTTCCAGTTTGGTTTGGACTTTTTGCTGAAATTCGGCGAACCAACCAAACTGAACCTTCCAAAAGTTGGCTCATCACTATTGGCTACATGACCATCAGAGGCACATTTTTAAAATTCCTTTTAGCTGTTTTTAAGCAGCCTCAGTAGGAAGAGAGGGCGGGGGCCATGTGATGTGAGCAGGACTGGCTAGTGGGTTCGATGGGTTTTGCCAAACCAGGCAGGACAGGGCTCTTGTTAGCTAATCAGGTGATTACATCTTAGTAGTATAAAGGGGCAGAAGTGATGCTCATAAGTTTGAGTGAGAGGAAGTGATTGTGTGCCCTCTATTCTGCCATGAACCCAGCAACAGTCAGGAGCCCACCTGCCCACCCGCCCTATTAGATCACTGGTAGATACATGAGGGTTATTTATGTTGTTGCAAGCTGTCATGGCACATGGCGTAAAGGAGGTCCTGTAAGGCACTTGCTACAGTGACATTTTAAGGACCATCGGAAGTATGCCACCTGTTTGGGAAGTGCAACGGTCTGTGTAGTTCTTGTGGGCATTGCTACAGAAACAGATATGAAACAGTCAATGGAGAGTGCAGTACCCTTGGCAGATTTGTTGAGTCGGTGGCGCTACAATGGGGGATTATCCTGGTCTGTTGTTTATAAGCTAAAGGGCAGACATACTATATGTGCAACTTGGGTAGTTGCGGAGGGCCCAATAGATTAGATGGACCCATTGTGTCTTTGCAGGGGCTGGGGGAATTGTGTCTGGTTTTATTTGTAGGCTTAGTCCCAAGAGAGGGACTAAGAGAGGAGCGTTCTTGTAGGTAGGTACCCATCTTTCCGAGGCTAAAAGTAAACCACCTGGTATTAGCGTTAGGACTCATCTGAAGTCTTGGTCACCCGGACGTTGGTAGATGGGCCAATATGATTTGATCAAATTATATACCAAGAAGCTTGCATTATTTAAGACCGCTGCGGCAAGATGCTTCACTCCAGGGCTTTCAAGTTTTGCTGTAGAACCTTGTTAGTCTTGGACTTTGTTTAGCACAAGGAAGCGAAACTCACGAACAGCTATAGTGAGTCTAAAAAGGCTTGCAGGAAAGAGCCCTACCAGCCATGCTGCACACAGTATTCAGTGATGAGGGGACTCCCCGCGGGGAATCTTTCCATGCAGCATCTTTTGCAGGTACGAGTATTTTGCGCCTGTAAAAGATGGACATGTGAACACACCAAAGGAAACCAATGGTTCTATCAGACGTGCCTCTTTTTTGCGCACATAGGCGTGCGCAAAAAAAAGGCTCATCTGACTTTGCCCTTAAAAAGGTCCTAACATGTAGTATCTTGGTGCGCTGAACACGAATATGACCATGAAAAGTTTTCATTGGCTCTCTTTTTGAAGATATTTCATATAGATCATTTTCTGTGTTCTACCATGTAAATTTATCCAGTAGGACTATAACAACATCCTTACAGTTTGAGCTAGACAGCAGCCGTGTGCGTACAGGACCTGTGATGTCACCGTCATGTGATCAGTCACTGCCTCTGAGTTCATTACCTCACACCTAACCCCAACATAACCAGTACACCATGTTAAATGTTAACTCCCACATTACCAGGGTACGTATCCACCCCTAATCATTAGGTTGAGCGTTTAAGATATTTTAGACTTTGTCGGATCTAAGCTACTGTTACATAAAACTGTTAGTATTTTATCAATTTAGTTACAATACAGAACACTAATGCCTCGACGGGGCGTTAATACTGTGGACAATTTTTGCTATATTTGTGGGGAAGTGATATTTGCCAACCAGAAAAAAGTATTACTTCTCAAGTGAAGAAGGCATATTATCTTTGCTTTGGATGCAAGATTGGCGACCATGACAAGCCTTGGACCTCGCATATATGCTGTGCTACATGTACAACACAGCTTTCACAGTGGTTGAATGGCAAAAGACCATCAATGCCTTTTGCAGTCCCCATGGTGTGGAGAGAGCCAAGCAACCACACAAATGACTGTTACTTCTGCTTGGCTCCTCCTCTTTCTAGTGGGATAACAAAGCAAAAGAAGTCGAGAATACTCTACCCCAACATTCCATCTACATTGAGAACAGTTCCACATGGTGAGGGACTTCCTATTCCAGAACCTCCAGCAGAATATTCTCTTGATTCAGCTGATGAGGACAAGGGTGGTCCGACCCGTTCTTCTCCTGGTCCGTCAGCATGCAGTGATCCAGATTTTCACTGTGGTGCATCATCAACCCCACACAGAATAACACAGGAAGAACTAAATGATCTGGTTCATGATATGTACTTATCCAAGAACAAGGCAGAATTGCTAGGTTCAAGACTCCAACAATGGAATCTTCGAGAAGAAGATGTCACAATTACTTCATATTGAAAGTAGCACCAGCATTTTGAACCTTTCTTCAGAAAGGAAGGTAATTTGGTATTCTGTTCCGATATTGAGGGCCTCATGAATGCCTTAGAAATCACTCATGACCCGCAAGAATGGAGACTATTTGCAGACTCTTCGAAACTGAGTCTTAAGGCTGTGCTTTGCACAATGGAAAATGTCTTCCATCTATTCCAGTAGCGCATGCTGTCCACATGAAAGAGGTGTACAATAACTTAAAGCAGCTACTGAATTCCATTGAGTATAACAAGTACAGCTGGCACCTCTGTGGTGATTTGAAAGTTGTTGCCTTCATAATGGGACTGCAACAGGGATATACCAAATAAATGTGTTTCTTATGTGAGTGGGATAGCCGAGCAAGGGAATTGCACTACTTGCGGAAGGAATGGACTCACAGACAAAATGTAGCAGTTGGAGAGAAGAATATCCAGCACCCAGCTCTGGTTAAGGCTCACAAAATCCTACTACCACCCCTTCACATCAAACTAGGTTTGATGAAGGACTTTGTGAAAGCCATGGACTGGACTTCGCCAGCTTTCTGATACTTTCATGAAAAATTCCCTCAACTCAGCAAGGCAAAGACTAAAGAGAAAGTTTTTGTGGGTCCTCAGATTCGAGAGCTCTTCAAAGATGACCGTTCAACAACTTGCGGCAGGGTGATATGAAACAAGCATGGAATGCTTTTTGCTTAGTGTCTACAAACTTTCTCGGGAATGTTAGGGCAGAAAACTACAAGGAACAAGTACAAGGCATGCTGATGCAGTATCAGAAACTTGGGGGCAATATGTCTCTAAAGATCCACTTCCTTCATTCCCATCTGGATTTCTTTCCAGACAACTGTGGTTAGTGATGAACATGGCCAACGTTTCATCAAGATATCGCAACAATGGAACAAAGATATCAGGGAAGATGGTCCAGTTTCATGCTGGCTGACTACTGCTGGACACTCTACAGAGATGCTCCCGAACAGCTGGACAAGAGACCGGCCAAGAAATCTAAGACGTAGTCTATGACTTGATTTTTTTACAGGTATTAACCATAGGCCTATTTTGCAATTTGACTGTCATATTTGTGTTGAACACATAAAAATTGATAAGAAATGACTAAGTTTATTTCAGTAACATGACTTTTGTAAAAATGTGTTGACCAGTGACTTATCCCAGCTGTGAAGTGAACAAGCTGATGAGAGAAACAGTTTATTCCTTCTCTTGTAGAAGATGTGGTCTTGTACTATTTGTTCCATCACCATGACAATCTATGTCCCATATCTAGGGGATAGCTGGCCCAGACCTGCAACGCACTTCTATCAATGCCCCATTAGTTGCTGTCCCCAGTTCCATCCACACCCGACTGGCCCATTTGCTACTACATATGTAGCTAATGAGTTAATTAACTTCATGGCTCACATTTACTGGTAGGTTTTTGGAAAGCTCTAAGGGGGAGTACTACACTCATCTGTTCAAGAGCAAGGGACCCGCTGCTCTCTGTGTCTGCTGTTATGCAAATGAGCAATGGGATAATCCTTCGCAGTGTTACCTGTTGAAGGTAGCTACCTATTGAGTCAATATCCAACCTCATAAAAGGTCTTACAATATGACTAGAGATATAAGTAAAACCAGACTACCCATCTACAGACAGCTATTTCAGAGTTCTTGACCCTAATCAGCACACAGTAGGGTTCTACTGTTGGCTGGGTGAGAGGCCATCAATGTGTGTCCAGAAGATTCTCTTGGATGAGAGTACCACGGGGTTATAGGGAGTCTCAATGCTCCCTGGGAATAAAGCTATTCAAATCAGCAATGGAATAATCCTCCACAGTGCCGCCTATTGGAAAGTAATCCAGCTTTATATAAACTAGCTCTACATGCTTTGTAAAATATCACATTGGAATGGCACAACCGAGCAAACCATTAGGAAATAGCATTACCATACAGGACACCGCCTTGCAGCACAGATAAATCATTTCATTACTACCTCCAAACTCCACGCTATCAAGATAGTATCAGTTCTGTATCTGATGTGATAATTGCTATGCAGCCGTCACTGAGCTGTACAATAATGGCTCCACTTCTTTCCAAGACTCCAGTGTAGCAGATGCCTAGATGTGTGCTCTGAGGAAGAAGCCTCTGAAGACGTTTTAGCATTGTGGTTCAGGTATTCTGATCCTGTTACGTTCAGGTCAGGCGTATTAAGTATGAAATAAACACTTAGTAGCTGGAGGCAGGATGGATGAGGTGGGAGTCATTGGGAAGAACGCTCCTCGGGGTTTCCAAATCATCTGCATTAGTGAAGACTCAGTGAACATATTATCTACCAACATTTCAGCGAAGCTTGCGTGCGCATCCAGAGCACGGAGAACGGGTTTTGACTTTATAGGAAATTGTTCTTCTTTTTCTGAGGAAACCCATCAGAGAAAAAGGAATCAGAACTCAGCGTATGAAACATGAGAGCCTCAAATCTCCAGGACCTTATAACATGACGTGGTCATAGGTTGTAGGTAATATCCTCAGCTTGTCTTCAGACAGAACCACGCAAGATGAACAAGACCATCAAGGTTTAGGGTTTCTACTAAAAATAGGCCATGAGCAGTTGCACCCCTTACATGAGATGACCTGAAACTGCTGCAGGACCTTAGAGGGGCAATGGCGGGTTTCTACCTGGCCGGTATTGAATTTTTACCAGCCATATTAGTGGTAATTCTTAGACTACCAAAGCCCACTGAGCACTGGTGCTGCATCGGTAGTCTAAGACATTACACACTGCTCTGATTGGCCAACCTTTCTCACATGGGCAGCTCTGGCCAATCAGGAAGCAGCTAAGATTGAGTAGTGACAGAAGTGTTGCGGCTATGTTGGAATAATGAAAAAAAGCTCCAGGAACAGGCAGATTTATGGGTGAATTGGCATAAGTGGAGCACCGGGTATTATAACCCATCCTCCGCTCCCTGGCCAAATTTGTCCTGGGAGCAGGGGATGACTTTAACACAAATAAAGTAATATCATGAAGCAAGGAGATTTGATTTCAGAAATACATGTTTGATCACAGATACAAATTTTTCTTCCTCATTTTAATTAGTCTTCATTTATCTGGAAAAATGTATGCAAATTAGCACAACTCCAAAAGGAAGAAAACTATGTTTCAAGTTTCTTTGATGGCTTGACTTATCAGGTGGCCTCTTATTGTCTCTGGCATAGGACATTCTTTACATACTGTTGGTAGCACTTCTACTAAGTGTGGGACTGGAGTTCCTTGAGCAGTCTATATCAGAACATATGCAATACAAGACCAACATAATTATGCGCTATCCCAAAGAAAGTAATTGGACCCCTGAGCAACAATCACAAGTAGTAGTTATTCCCATATGTTAATACTTAGTGGGGCTCCTTTGGCCCTAATGACATCAGATACTCTACCTGGTATATTTTCTACTAAGGTCTGATACACTTCAGCTGGTATTTCCCTCCATTGATGCCACGGAGAGTATCCAATGTCATTAGGGCCAAAGGAGCCCCACTAAGTATTAACATATGGAAATAAATACTACTTGTGATTCTTGCTCAGGTGTCTAATTACTTTTGGTAAAAAAGTCTATTTAGTGCATGATTGGGGAGAAATCTGTAGCAGGGGTCCTGTTACAAACTTGGCAACCCATGAGCTTCCATGACATTTGTAGCACCGGCTCAATAGTACATACTCTTAAAAAATCCCAACATAATATCCTTGTGGACTTTCTTCCATGCCCCCCCCCCCCCCTCTCCTGTCTCAGTAGTCGTTCTGCTCCCCCGTTGGCTGTAGCTGACAGTAATATGGAGGTTCCCGGGCTTCCTCTCAGCAACGGCTTCATTAAGACAAATTAAAACAAAATGCATTAAAGGGATGGATCCGGCAGCCGGATCTCCCTGGTTGCACCATAAGGAGCAGCATAATGCAACTGCGAGATGTAGGCTGTATCCCGGCTCTGCGGAGAGGCGAGCGCTTGTCATCTGATGCGAGCGTTCCTTCCTATAACACTGTCCAACTCCAAACCGATCACTTACAATTGTACTTGAGTGTTTACTGACCAGAAAATGCACAAATGCTGCTTCTGCCAGAAATGTTCAGACTGTACAAGCAGATTGAGGGAGACACTACAGGCAAAAATTAGCCATCATTAGTTACCCCTGCTAATACTGCAGAAAATTACAGCGTCGCCTCAGTGCAGATTCAAGAGCGACGCTGAGCTTCATCCAGAACAACAGAATATTACATCTTCGTAGCCAGAGAGATCGGCGAATAAAGGACACGTTGTATCCGGGCGAACAGGGGGCCGTGAGGGGCCACTACAGGAGATGTGAACACGGGGGAAATGAACACCGTATCCTATGTATAGAAATATAGTGTATATATTCTAAATGTCCCAACGACTCAGGAAGAGGCGCACTTATAATAATAAAGGTGAATACAAATATTTTACAGGAACTGACACAATAATAAGGTTTTTTGCGGTTCGTAAGGGTAAGGGTGAACAGCCACTTGCGGTTTTTTTAACGCTGCGATATTGATGCGTCATTTTAACGCGATTGTCTTTCTAATGTTAAAAACGAATCGCACAAAAATCCCAAAGAACAGACTTGCGATGCGTTTTGGACATTAGAGAGTCCCATTGAGAAACGCATTAAAAAAAACGCAGCGATATAGGGTCTCATGAACATGTTATGGCTATACTGGATAGGGGCAGGGCTGGGTCCTGAAATAGTCCCGCTGGCTATGAACTGCGCTATAAACGAAATGATGGTGCTGGTAGGGAATGTAACAGGGAGTTAAGTGATGGATGTTTTATACTCACCTGCTCCCGCGATGCAGCGGTGTCCTCTCTGAACTCCCTGCAGTGCATGAAAATCTTACTATTTAGGCCGCCTGCACGCGGCCGGGTTGGTGAATTCTCATGGTCCCGTACCCCTGCAGAAGCCTGCAGCTCACCCGCTCCCGGCGTCTCCATTCTCTGCTATGCACCGGCCAGCTGGCGCGTGCGCAGAGAGGAGCCAACCCGTCACCAGTGACATTTCTGTGCGGGACTCTGCAAGACCCACAGAGAAATAGAGCATGCCGCAATTTTTTTTCCGCGTGTGATTTCACGCGAACAAATCACGGCCGTCTGCCTAGGATTGCATTTTCTGATGCAATCCTATGGCAGCGGCTACGGGCGGAAATCCTGCCGGGAAATTTCCGCCCGTGTGCAGGGGCCCTTACGGATGTTGCCCTTCGTCTAATTTGAACCTAAAGGTCCAGGAGTGCAAAGCAGCCGTGTGAACAACTGAGCCACACGGACTGAAGAGGTGAGGATGAGGAGAGGAAGAAAAACTAAGATCAAATCAAACCTCCATACAAATGTTGCCCTTGGTCAGATTTGAACCTTGAACCACAGCGCTGCAAGGATGAAGAGCAAGCGTAATGGCTCAGTTATTAGCATTGTCCAGGGCTAAAATCTGACCGAGAGCAATATCTGCATGGACTTTGTATGTTCTCTTTGTGCTTCTGCTTCTCCTTTATAGAAGGAAGCACAAGTGTGGTGGCTCAGTTGTTAGCATCACTGCCTTGCAGTGCTGGAGTTCAAATCGGACCAGGGAAACAACTTTATTGAGGTTTTATGTTCTCTTTGTGTTTATTCCTGTCCTTCTTCTCCTCCTCTGGTCACAAGTGTGGTGGCTCAGGTGGAAGACCTGCTGCCCTGCAGCATTGGAGTTCTAGCTTCAGATCTGACCAAAGGTAACGTGAGTATGGAGGTTTTATGTTCTCTTTGTGTTTTTTCTTCTCCTTCATAGTGGTGATTCATCCAACTTTCGCTCTTGTCCGTGGCGGACTGACCTTAGCGCTGGAGGGTGTGCTGGGGATGGGGATAGTCCTGGCTGTAATGCCAGTGCTAGGGATGAGGGTACTTGTAGGGGAGAAGGCAGAGGCGACGCACGCAAAAGTCACACTTGCAAACAATCACGGTGCGCGGTGGGAGGAGAGAGAAACAACTGAAATGAAGGTACAGGCGTATATGTCACACATATTGGACTGATGTGGGGGCTCGCAGGCTCGATAACCCTTTAATAACATATAATCTCTCGGTCACATGAAAAGTTTTAGTCAAAGTGTATTTTAGGTATTAAGCGTTCCTCATGACCTTCTTGTCGAGTTCAGTCCTACAGCACCTGTTCCAAGCGCTACGGGCTGCCTGCACATGTGACACCATATTGAGAATCTTCACTTCATTTCACATCACTCGGGAAGGTACGTGAGATTTATCAGCACAAACCCTCCACATTCAGGAAAATGTGGCTGCGACTGAAGGGAACGCGCTTGGCTGGAGAGGGGCGACAGATGAATAGGAGTCCTGTTTATGATTCCGTACAGATCGCCGCCGTGGTGTACAGGCTCTGCTGTCGGAATATGTTGTTTTAAAGGTATAGAAATGTATCCAGTTCATTTCATTTTTGATACATTGTTTCCTGTAATAAACGAATGGTAATAACGTCTAGGAAGAAGACCGACCTAAAGAAATCCCATAGTGATTAGATAGGGGGCGCCGCTGCAAGGAAACTATTGAGGGAGTACGCACGGCGCCTCTGTCCCCCCCCCCCCCATCACTTCCCAGTCCTTTCATATCTCTCTGTCTGGCAGTATCTATAAGGGGTTTCTTGAGATACCGTAAGAATAAAGGATTTGCTTTAACCTGTTAAAGACCAGAGTGTTTCGGGCCTAAAGGACTAAACATTTTTTTGTGATTTTACCCATGTGGTGATTTAGGCCGCAATTTCTTTTTCCCGGCCTGCCAAGATTACTTTTGCTATGTTTTTTTTTTTCACCACATATAGGGCTATTCTTTAATACTTTTTTCCAATTACATTTTTTTTCCAATTTTTTTTATTTTATTAGGGGGTATTTGTACAAAAACTAGAAAAAAAGTAGTTTTTTTTAAAATTTATAGTTGTTTTTTTTTAAATTATTATATGTATGTGAAAATAAAGCACAGGAATGGGTTTGTCATTTTGTTTTGGACGTTTTGATATATAATTGGTATATTCTCAGATTACATGATGGATATAGCGACGGTTTAGGGTCATTTGATTATATATATATATATTACATATTTTTTTGAATTATTTTTGCAATTATTTTTTTTAATATCTACGTCCCCCATGAGCGATACAAGACCTCTAGGGGACATTCATGCTGTTTTTTTTCCATTTGTCCACTTTTCTACTGTAGCCAGAGCATTCAGAGGAGCCGCATCCATAGGAGCCCCAGTTACAGGGGAAAATATCCCTTAGGGCTTAGTCACACAGGCGTTTTTTTTTGACCGATTTGCAGATGTGCTTGCGATCTGCGTCTATATATACCCAATGCTTTGCAATGGGATTGGTCACATGTCCGTTTTTATGCGGATGTGCCGAAAATTATATGACACAACGATTCGCAGAACGCATGTAACTGCGGTCTGCACAAATCGTTGTTCTTGTATATGCGCTCAAAGGAGCCGGCGGCAGCAGCGCCGACCCCATTAAGAACATATACCTAAGATCGTTCTCCTCTGCCACAGCTGTCACAGCCTTGACAGAGGAGAATGATGTTCTTCCATTGAATTCAATGCAGCCGGCTCCATTGGAAGCAATGGGCTGCCGGCAAGCGCTGTATTGATTTTCGGGGAAGGGCTTTAAATATAAGCCCTTCCCTGAAAAGCATCCAAAAAAGTGTAAAAGATAAAAAAATATATATACTCCCCTTTTTGCAGCTGCCGGAGTTCAGCCGCGTCCAGCAGGCTCTTCTCTTAAACTGGTTTCTGTAGTATTCAGCAGGCGGGGATTTAACCTGCTGAAAGGGCTTCCTCTGATTGGTCACAGCCCTCAGCCAATCAGAGGCAGCACTCACCCATTCATGAATTTAGAGGATAGCGGGCAGCGCCCGTGTGACCAAGCCCTTTTGGCTGATAATCGCTGCTAGCAGCGGTTTTTTCAGTTGTGACGCTGGCTTTGGTCACGCGATTTTTTTGTGCGCATCAGTTTTGTGCACAAAAAATCACGCGAAAAAACGACCGTGTGACTGAGCCCTAAGTGTGACAGCAGTCCCTGTCAGAGAAGCTCTGACATGCCGAGGGTCACCGGTGATCATGTGATTGCTGGGTCCCATGCCGGAAACATCAATGCTGCTTCCTGCATTCTCTACAAAGCGCTCACTGCACAGTGCTATGTAACCTGTGATAGAGAAGACAGAAATGGTTAAAAAATGCTTCTGTCTTTCAGGTCTCAGTTGTGTCTGACAGTCGATGACCTGAATCCAATCGAATGTCCAATCCAATTTGTATCCTGGTTTTCCTAGGGGGCTTACTCTTTTTCTGCCGTTATACAATGGCGCTATCTGCTGGCTAAAGCCAGTACTGCATGAGGTGACACGTTGGATAGGCTTCGACAGCAGAGAGGCTGGGAATATACAGTAAGAGAACCCCGACGGGCGTCTTCCAACATCGGAGCTGTACAGCCTTAAATCATAATGTCTTCAGAGGTCAGACAGTGGATTGGAAGGGGTTAATCCTGCCCCGTACATTTACTATTGTCAGGATTAAAGCCCAGGACTAAGCGCCGTATATTTACAGTGCTTGGTCCTTAATGGGTGAAAGGGGTTGTACAAGTTATCCCTTATTCCCCTGTCACTATAGGGTTGCCCTGCAGTGATGTCACAATGAATGGACTGCTGGATGAATATGAGCGGTTGGTGCTCCATTCCTTTCAATGGCGCTGATGGAAATACTTGAGCTTTTGCCACTTAGTTGTCTCCGGCAATCCCATTAAAAGCGAATGGTGTGGTAGCGTGCTCGCGCAACTATTGCTCCATTTAGTTTTTCCTCTCTGCTGGGGGTGCAGTAAGTCTGCAGTGAGTAGGACATGGGACATTGGATCCCTATTCTCTGGATCAGCGGTGAATCCCGCACCAATCAGCAAGTTATTGTCTATTCTGTAGATAGTAGCCCAAAAAAAGCATGAGAAAAACCATCCAGTGCAAGAGGGATCCTGTGGACAGACAAAATTCAGCACCAAAAGGGGTCGGAGGAGGATGTCAGGAATCGTTCTTACCAACAGACACTGCACAGTCAGGAGCAGCTGGATACAACTAATGTGTCCGAATGCACAACTCGCTGTTCCTTAGCACCAATGGGCTATAACAGCAGACGACCGGTTCCAGCGCCATTGTGTCTAAGAGAAACAGAAAGGTGAGACTCCAGCGGGGAAAAGAGCGCAAAACTTGTATCACCAAGCAGCGGTAAGATAATTCTAAAGTAACATTGCACCATGCTGATGGGAGGTCACAATTTGGCGCAAGCAGCATGAATCGCTGACCCCTTCCTATCAGCTGGTCAGAACATGTCAGCACCGCCATCTAATCTGCGGCAACTACAAGAAGCTTCCTGTCCGCAGGGGCCGATATTCCTGCAGAACCATTTCATCACCGAATGGAATCCACACCACGACGAACTGCTGAGGGTCTGAAGGCCAATGGAGTCCAATGCGCTACTAGATGGGGGTCTGATAAAGGGGCGGTCAGTGTACATTACAAGTTCTTGATGTTTATGAAAGAAGCAAAGTCTCCATTACATTGTATCCCAGTAAGCATAATGAATGCCGGTTACCATCAAGCGCTCAACGAAGAAAATAAGATCTTTAGCGACGATTCCAGCATGAATTTTTATTCCTCGCGTTCTCCATAAATCATGACAACGATACATTTTACCGCTCGCACATTTCATTTGGTAGAAAGAAAGATTCTTGATGTGAAGAACGTGTAACAACCTTCGTCAGGTAGCTGTCTGCTCATCGGGGCTCATCAGAAAAAGGAACGCAATACGGGAACGTATCCTGGGGCTAAAAGCAAAAAAAGGTAGATTAAGAATACAAATGGGAGTCTGCCCTCATAAATCAAACGCACTTGCAGACTCCCGTTCAGTTACAGCTCTGTCTTACACATTAGACAAGTCATAATTACACTTCAGTACACAGTGTGAGTAGAGGAATAAGCCGCAACACAGCGCACAATAAACCCTGTCACACGGCGGAAAACAGGATAAAACAACAGTGGCGATACTCAATTTTACATCACAGTCTAGTATTACACGGTGACATACTGTAATATTATCATCCATCATCATCTCATCCAAAACTGACGGCTCAAGTAGATGGAAAATTACACCAAAGGAATTTTGTGCTATTCCGCACACTGATAAAATCGCGGAGCGCAGCGAGGACGACACAATCAGGTGTTTCCATAAGTGTTTCACAGGAAATAAATGAGTTTCTACAAATAGAATACATGAGCCTCCTAGACGGGTTACTCCAATGGATAAAATAGGAGATTTTACTATAAAGAGGAGACTTTGGGGTAAGTGTAGTCGCGGTATGGACCAACTGCTCTAGAGGTTTTCTAGAAGGCCTATGGACGTACTTCACCGCTCAGCACAGATGAATATTGCAGGGTGTCACTTCTGTGCATGGTGACACTATAGCACTGGGCCAGTAGTAGCGGTATTCCATAGCAAGAGTCATCTTGAAGGGCATATTTGGACCCACCATTGAGAAATGTCAGAAGATATCATCAGTCTACATTAGTTCAAACTGAACCAGAATGTCATCAAAACCCCTAAAACAAGTGTATAACACTGAAGAAGAAGAATAAGAAGAGGAAGAAGAAGAGGAAGAAGAAGAAGAAGAAGAAGAGGAAGAAGAAGAAAAATAAGAAGAAAAAGAAGAGGAAGAAAAAGAGGAAGAAGAAGAGGAAGAAGAAGAGGAAGAATAAGAAGAAGAACAGGAAGAAGAAGAACAGGAAGAAGACGAAGAAGAAGAAGAAGAAGAAGAGGAAGAAGAAGAAGAGGAAGAAGAAGAAAAAGAAGAAGAGGAAGAAGACGAAGAAGAGGAAGAAGAAGAGGAAGAAGAAGAGGAGAAAGAAGAGGAAAAAGAAGAAGAGGAGGAAGAAGAAGAAGAAAAAGAAGGGCAGGGGAGAAGAAGTGGAAAAAGAGGAAGGAAGAAGAAGGAAAAGAAAGGAGGAAGAAGAGGAGAAACGTTGCTCACTTCCTCTTCAATTTCCTCCTCTTCCACTTTTTCTTCTAGTGGGTTCAGCAGACACAAACCAGCCGAGGCTTGGGTTCGCACCAAACTGAACATTTAGTAAAGTTCAACCCAAAGCAGGGCCCAACAGTTTTTTATTTGCTGAACACTAGCCGCCAACATGCCTGCTGTATCCGGAGAAGTCCTTGTTGAAGGTGCACATTGCCTATATTCTGGTGCCTATATAATGTCCTAATAACAATGCATTGGTCCTGAATTTGGAAGCAGGATACCCTTGGAGAGCAGTTGACATGAAATGTCCTGAGGAAACTAGTGGTGGCACCTGGATTGCACATGAACGACATCAATAAATTTGGGGGATCTGGAAATGTCTAAGCTGAAGCAGGCCAGTTTATGAAGAGGTAAAGTGTGGCAAATTTCCAGAGGTAGTCCTCATCCAGGGGCCACCAGCAGCATCCTCAGGATAGCTTCATTGCAACTACTGTATACGTCCATCCAGTTTGGAAATCCAGGACTAGAGCATAGTTATTTGCTCATTATAGAGGCACTGTTATATAGGCAATGTATGTAAAGTCCTTCAAGAGAGTAATAGTGCCCCTTCTCTGGTCCCACTTAGTAATAGTGTCCTCATCTATGGTGCTCACTTAGCACTATCTATCTATCTCATATCTATCTATCTATCTATCTCATATCTATCTCATATCTATCTATCTATCTATCTCTATCTCATATCTATCTACCTACCAATCTATCTATCTATCTCATTTCTATCTATTTATCTATCTATCTATCTATCTACCTATGTCTTATCTATCTATCTCATATTTATCTATATCTATCTCATATCTATCTATCTATCTATCTATTTTCTATCTATCTATCTATCTATCTATCTATCTATCTATCTATCTATCTATCTACCTATGTCTTATCTATCTATCTCATATTTATCTATCTATCTATCTATCTATCTATCTCATATCTATCTATCTATCTATCTATCTCATATCTATCTATCTATCTATCTATCTATCTATCTATCTATCTCATATCTATCTATCTATCTATCTATCTATCTCTATCTCATATCTATCTACCTACCAATCTATCTATCTCATATCTATCGATCTATCTATCTATCTATCTCATATCTATCTATCTATCTATCTATCTATCTATCTCATATCTATCTATCCATATCATATTTATCTGTCTCATATCTATCTATCTATCTATCTATCTATCTATCTATCTATCTATCTATCTCATATATATCTGTCTGTATATCTATCTCCTATCTATCTATCTATCTATCTATCTATCTCATATCTATATTTCTATCTATCTATCTATCTATCTATCCATCTCATATCTATCTATCTATCTATCCATCTCATATCTATCTATCTATCTCATAGCTATCAATCTATCTATCTTTCTATCTATCTCATATCTATCTATCTCCTATCTATCTATCTATCTATCTATCTATCTATGTCTTATCTATCTATCTATCTATCTCCTATCTATCTATCTATCTATCTATCTATCTATCTCATATCTATCTATCTATCGATCGATCTATCTATTTATCTCTATCTCATATCTATCTACCTACCAATCTATCTATCTCATATCTATTGATCTACCTATCTATCTCATATCTATCTATCAATCTCATATTTATCTGTCTCATATCTATCTATCTATCTATCTCATATCTATCTATCTATCTATCTATCTATCTATCTATCTATCTCATATTTATCTATCTCACATCTATATGTCTATCTATCTAGCCATCTCATATCTATCTATCTATCTCATATCTATCAATCTATCTATCTCATATCTATCTATCTATCTATTTATCTCATATCTATCTATCTATCTCATATCTATTTATCTATCTATCTCCTATTTACCTTTCTATCTCATATCTATCTATCCATCTCATATTTATCTGTCTCATATCTATCTATCTATATCATATATATATGTCTATATATCTATCTCCTATCTATCTATCTCATATTTATCTATCTCACATCTATATTTCTATCTATCCATCTCATATCTATCTATCTATCTATCTATCTATCTATCTATCTATCTATCTCATATCTATCAATCTATCTATCTCATATCTATCTATCTATCTATCTCACATCTATCTATCTCATATCTATTTATCTATCTATCTCCTATTTACCTATCTATCTCATATCTATCTATCTATCTATCTATCTCATATCTATCTATCTATCGATCGATCTATCTATTTATCTCTATCTCATATGTATCTACCTACCAATCTATCTATCTCATATCTATCGATCTACCTATCTATCTCATATCTATCTATCAATCTCATATTTATCTGTCTCATATCTATCTATCTATCTATCTATCTATCTATCTATCTATCTATCTATCTCATATCTATCTATCTATCTATCTCATATTTATCTATCTCACATCTATATTTCTATCTATCTAGCCATCTCATATCTATCTATCTATCTCATATCTATCTATCTATCTCATATCTATCTATCTATCTATCTATCTCATATCTATCTATCTATCTCATATCTATTTATCTATCTATCTCCTATTTACCTTTCTATCTCATATCTATCTATCCATCTCATATTTATCTGTCTCATATCTATCTATCTATATCATATATATATGTCTATATATCTATCTCATATCTATCTATCTATCTATCTATCTATCTCATATTTATCTATCTCACATCTATATTTCTATCTATCCATCTCATATCTATCTATCTATCTATCTATCTCATATCTATCAATCTATCTATCTCACATCTATCTATCTATCTCATATCTATTTATCTATCTATCTCCTATTTACCTATCTATCTATCTATCTATCTATCTATCTATCTATTTATCTATCTATCTATCTCATATCTATCTATCTTTCTATCTATCTATCTCATATCTATCTATCTCATATCTATCTATCTATCTCCTATATCTATCTATGTCTTATCTATCTATCTCATATCTATTTATCTATCTATCTCCTATTTACCTATCTATCTCATATCTATCTATCTATCTATCTATCTATCTATCTATCTCATATCTATCTATCTATCTATTTATCTATCTATCTATCTATCTATCTCATATCTATCTATTTTTCTATCTATCTCATATCTATCTATCTATCTCCTATCTATCTATCTATCTATCTATCTATCTATCTATTTCTTATCTATCTATCTATCTATCTCATATCTATCTATCTATCTATCTATCTCATATCTATCTATCTATCTCCTATCTATCTATCTATCTATCTCCTATCTATCTATCTCATATCTATCTATCTATCTATCTCCTATCTATCTATCTCCTATCTATCTATCTATCTATCTATCTATCTCATATCTATCTATCTATTTATCTATCTCATATCTATCTATCTCATATCTATCTATCTATCTATCTATCTATCTCATATCTATCTATCTATCGATCGATCTATCTATTTATCTCTATCTCATATCTATCTACCTACCAATCTATCTATCTCATATCTATCGATCTACCTATCTATCTCATATCTATCTATCAATCTCATATTTATCTGTCTCATATCTATCTATCTATCTCATATCTATCTATCTATCTATCTATCTCATATTTATCTATCTCACATCTATATTTCTATCTATCTAGCCATCTCATATCTATCTATCTATCTCATATCTATCAATCTATCTATCTCATATCTATCTATCTATCTATCTCATATCTATCTATCTATCTCATATCTATTTATCTATCTATCTCCTATTTACCTTTCTATCTCATATCTATCTATCCATCTCATATTTATCTGTCTCATATCTATCTATCTATATCATATATATATATGTCTATATATCTATCTCCTATCTATCTATCTATCTCATATCTATCTATCTATCTATCTATCTATCTATCTATCTATCTCATATTTATCTATCTCACATCTATATTTCTATCTATCTATCTCATATCTATCTATCTATCTATCTATCTATCTATCTATCTATCTATCTCATATCTATCAATCTATCTCACATCTATCTATCTATCTCATATCTATTTATCTATCTATCTCCTATTTACCTATCTATCTATCTATCTATTTATCGTTCTATCTATCTCATATCTATCTTTCTATCTATCTATCTCATATCTATCTATCTCATATCTATCTATCTATCTCCTATATCTATCTATGTCTTATCTATCTATCTCATATCTATTTATCTATCTATCTCCTATTTACCTATCTATCTCATATCTATCTATCTATCTATCTATCTCATATCTATCTATCTATCTATCTATTTATCTATCTATCTATCTATCTATCTAGCTCATATCTATCTATTTTTCTATCTATCTCATATCTATCTATCTATCTCCTATCTATCTATCTATCTATCTATCTATCTATCTATCTATCTATCTATGTCTTATCTATCTATCTATCTATCTATCTATCTATCTATCTATCTATCTATCTATCTCATATCTATCTATCTATCTATCTATCTCCTATCTATCTATCTATCTCCTATCTATCTATCTATCTCCTATCTATCTATCTCATATCTATCTATCTATCTATCTATCTATCTATCTATCTCATATCTATCTCTCTCATATCTATCTATCTATCTATCTATCTATCTATCTATCTCATATCTATCTATCTATCTATCTATCTATCTCCTATCTATCTATCTATCTATCTATCTCATATCTATCTATCTATCTATCTATCTATCTATTTATCTATCTCATATCTATCTCTCTCATATCTATCTATCTATCTATCTATCTATCTATCTATCTCATATCTATCTATCTATCTATCTATCTATCTCATATCTATCTATCTATCTATTTATCTATCTATCTCATATCTATCTCTCTATCTATCTATCTCATATCTATCTATCTATCTATCTATCTCATATCTATCTATCTATCTATCTATCTATCTATCTCATATCTATCTCTCTCATATCTATCTATCTATCTATCTATCTATCTATCTATCTATCTATCTATCTATCTATCTATCCATGCGCATATGAAAATCGATAAAGGACTTACGTGCTCTGAAATGTATGCTTTATATGTGACTCCTATTGGGGCAAACAATTGGATTCCAGTTGGGGCCCCTGATAAATTATTTGCCCTGGCCATTTATTACCCATAATCCACTCTTATTCTGTAAAAGCATTAAAAGCAATTCACTGAAATTTTTGCTTACATGCTATAAATCCCCCATGGACATTTATAATAATAATGTGTTTTAAGATATATCATATATATACTGTATACTTCTATACGGAGCGCTCCCAGCAGGCACGCTTCATTCTTCTCCTCGAGCTCCTCTTGCATCCACCACAAGCAGCTCTGTGCCAGATTCCCCACTTTTGGGCAGATGTTTGCGCCTCCTCTGTAACATTAATGCTCGGATTTGTGTACTCACAATCAGAGTTTTACAGAAACCCAGTGAACCTTGTTTGTTGTCGCTGCCAGAAACGGCTACAAAAGAGGTCAGAGGTCCGATGTCTTCATGCAGAGACGGATCATGTACTAGCTGGTGCTGCGCAGGAAAATAACAGTAGGCAATGCTTTAATGAATAGCTTATCATGTGCGACACACCATGTGATAATAGGGGGGTTAGTAAGATGGAAGGACGAATGTGAGCGACTGCGCTGAGCAAAAAGGTGAATATGTAAAGGAAAACACAAAAACACATAAAAGGCTGGAAATTATATTAGAATCAGCAGGAAGGAGGAAAGTAACCGCAATGTAAAGGTGGAATATCAGGTGCAATACCAGTAGAAGAGTCATTAAATAAAAGTGTTATTAATAGAAGAACGCTATTTATAGACAATATTAATAATATTATAGTATTTATATATATAGCATTATATTGTAACAATCATAACTCTGCTTTCCTGCACTATTTGTACAGTATGGTTGCTTTCACACCTGGCGATTCCGCTTTCTGCTCCATTCGGGGAGTAGGTAAAGGGAATCTCTGCTGGCCGAATGGTTTAGGGCTCATGTCCACAGGGAAATTATATTTATCAAATCTGCGCGTGAAAAAAGCGCAAATCCGCATCCCATAGGAAAGCATTGGCCATCCGCAGTTAATTAAATAGCTGCGGATGGTATTTTAAGTGATTTTAAGTGATTTGCAGATTTCACACGCAAAAAAAAACGCATCATGCTCCATTTTAGTGCGGATCACACATGTGGGAGCTCATAGCGCTCATATCTCAATTGATCTCCCGTATGAGGAAAAAGACAACTATAGTGCATCCGCAGCAGAAATCCACGTGCGCCTGATCCTCCCCGTGGACAGGAGACCTTAATCTGTGGATGGAGCCAAACACTGCCAGGTGGACCCCATTGGTTGTAGTGGGGTCCGTCCGCTTTCCGCCCGCTGGTGTTTGCAGCCAGATCTGTGATGGAACCTGCCGTTGGAGGTTCTGATGTAGATGTTAAACCAGCCTTATAAGACTTCTGAAGGCGGAACAAGGAAAGTACTGAATTTTTCAGACTAAAACAACCACTTTTCAGCAAGACAAAAATCTTGCTAAAAGTTGTGTGCGTCTTTTGCTGTAATGTTGAGGGTCCGGCAGTGCCAGACCCCGCTGACTGCTTCCATAATGATTAGTTACAGCGCAAAAGCACTGTAACTAATCATTAGTACCATCAGGAAAGACTCACTGCTCCCTCCCTAACTCTGGTCTGACCGCCGCTAATTATCATAAGCTCTGACCTCTGACACTTCACTCCTGGTGTCTGTACTGTGTGTACAGGAGGTGCAGTAATGCAGATGACCGGGAGTCACTATTACTACTGTGGGGCTACTATTACTACTCGGAGCACTTGGGGCCACTATTATTACCGGGACCACTGGGAGCTACTATTAATATAGAGGCACTATTACCACTGGTGCCACTATTACTATGGAGCCACTATTACCACTAGGGACCTCTATTATTACTAGTACCACTGGCGACCAATATACTAATGATCAATATTACTACTGAGGGCACTATTACCACTGTGTGGTTATTATTACTACTGGGGACCACTATACTACCAAAGGCCACTATTAGTACTCAGACCACTTGAGGCCACCATACTATTTGATGCCATTCTTACTACTGGAAACACTGGGGCTACTATTACTATTGGGGCCACTATGCTACTGGAGGCCACTATTACTATTGGGGGCACTATTACCACTAGGGACCTTTATTACTGCTTAAGACTACTATACTATACAGACCACTTGAGGTAACCATACTGTACCGCCTCTGGTTTGGATACAAGATGTAATACGGGCATAGAGGCATATAGGTTTTGTATGTTATCTTGCAGCATATTGCTCCACATTTACTGTAACCGAGCCTCATAAGCTGTGGAAGTTGGCATCCCAGATGGTTCAATACATGTTCTATGGGCAATAAATCTAGCAACCGGGTGGCCATGGAAGTGTGACAATGTTGCAGGATGTCCTGAACATAACACTGAGCTGTCATTGTCCCTCGTACCACTACTGAGGGTGACCAACTGTCGTATGCGATGACCCTTAGAGCATTACCCCAGCAGGGGGTAGTGTGCCGCTCCACGGCAAAGGCAGGATTGAGGCGCTCACCCCGAGGTCTTCAGACACAAACATGACCATCGTCAGCACCCAAACTAATCTTGGATTCGTCGCTGAAAATCCAGTTCCACTCCGCAGCGTTCAGTTTTGTCGTTCACGACACCACTGTAAATGGAGGCAATGGTGGGTGTTAGAGGCCATACACTTAATGGGCACCGTGAGACTAACTGTCCTTCAGCCAAGTGTCTGTAAATGGTTCTGACTGACACAGGAGTGTAACAATGGCGCCCCATGTCTCTGGATGGCGGACAACGAAACAGTTGGAGCTGCTGGTGCTTGTCAGACGATCAGACACTCCTCTCTACTGGTGGTCTGTAGGGGGCGTCCTGAGCCTGGTCACCTTGTGTGCCCTCACACATCCATTGGTCCCAACACCTCCTAACAGTCTGGTCAGATGCTTCTCTCTACTGGTGGTCTGTAGGGGGCATCCTGAGCCCGGTCACCTTGTGTGCCCTCACACATCCATTGGTCCCAACACCTCCTAACAGTTTGATCAGATGATCCTCACTATTGGTGGTCTGTACGGGGCGTCCTGAGCCTGGTCACCTTGTGTGCCCTCGCACATCTACTGGTCCAAATACCTCCTAACAGTCTGGTCAGAACGGCCGGTGGGGGACAATTCATCGCTACGACCATCCAGCTTCTCACATGCCAATAATGCGCCCCTCTCAGACTCTGGTAATGGGGTAAAATCTCTTCTCTGCGTCGTAGAGGCGTCTAGTGGCCAACAAGCTCTACAAGAGGAAGAAGAGGTCACTACACACAAGGAGCCTCCGAGAGCCTCTTATAGGCCAAGGGGGGAACCACTTTTAGGGCCTCCGGTGACAAGACCATTCATCTAATCACCACAACTCTCACCATTTCCATATCTGCTTGAGGCTAATTTCACACGAACGATTGTAATATTGGGCCATGAAACTCAGCCCAATATCACGCCCGCCAACATGCGATTTCCCCTCGGATGTGAAATGTTTTTCTGTCAAAAACACCTCGAACTGCTTCAGAGAAGTAGCCAATGAGCGATGTGTTCTGAGGAACACCCAAAGATAGGACATGCCACAATGTCCACACCACGATGCAGGAAAAAAATTGCTCATGTATATGACCGTATAGAAAGGAATGGGGTTCATATTTGTGCAGAAGCAAAGCAGAAATCTTGCGCAAATTTCTTGGCTGAGTGAAAGCGTCCTGAGATGTAACTGCATGCCAAATTTTGCAGCAAAATGACAACTCCTTCTGGGGATGGATGGTTTTTGACAAAGAATATACTATGTTTCAGTTTTTCGCTATTATCAAGATCATTTTTTTTTTTAATAAATGAATGGAAACATTGTAAATCCTGAAAATAGTTACAGAACCGATACTTCCCACAGCTGAGGCTTTGCTACTATCACGTCTGAACTACCCTCTTTGAGCTTTAGGAGTGAGATTTGTGCTGCTGGCGTGTTGAAGATTGTTTAGACTTGGTTGCATTTGTAACAGACCACCAGCTGTGAGCATCTTGTACTATTTGGATGCCATCCAGAAGGTGACAGTCCGGTCTGCAGCCTCCGTGGGTAGATGAATAAGGTAATGCTTCATGTGTCACTTCATCCTTGTAAGGTCTTCCCTTCTAGTATTTATTGACTTGTTGGGGTTTAGTGGTTCCTTAGATGGATGACCCGACACATAAAACCGTAATCCAAAACATGCGGTAGTCATTATAGGTACAAGCTGAATGCTGCGGGAGCCTTTCAGGGATCTTTCATGACGCGTGTAACTATACGCTTGCATGGGAAGGAAAGATCTATATAATAGGATTCCTGTAATCTGGTATCGATTAATCTCCAAATAGGTAGCTAGCCTACGAGCGGACCCGGCATCAGCATTCGGTAAACTCAGACAGATGCCAGGGGGCACCCACTTGCTGACGAGAGATGGGACTCGGGAGTCCGGCTGCTGCATCAGGTACAGAAGTCGACCCCCTGAGTTTAATTATGAGTGTTTTTAATTAAAAAATAAAGAAAACGGCCCATAGCCACCTCCTGTGTCACTCCCTGAAAGCTGTAATGGGTGCGCCGTCTCACACTGACTCCCATGTTGTGCGGTCATGTGACACACACGATGGCTATAGTCACTTCCCGGCCTCAGGGCAGTATTTCTTTATGAAGCAAATGGGGACATTATTTCTAAAATAGCTCAAACAGGGCATTATTTATGGGGACATAAAGAAGGCATTATTGCTAAGTAGGGACACTTTTACTTTGTGAGGGTCACTATAGGCAGCACTTACTGTGCGAGGTCTACAGGGACACAAATGGGGACAGTGATATTTTGTGGGTTACCACAGGTGGCATTATTATTATCTTGGATACTATAGAAGGGGGAATTATGTAACGGTGTAGATAACATAGGGAGGGTGATGGAAAAACAAGGAGTGGATGATATATGTAAAATTCCTCAGAGACAAGTCGTGGCTGAGAGAAGTAGTCATGGCGGTCTGGATTGGATAAATTAGAAAAAGGGAACTGAATGACTCCGTTCAAAGAAGACATCACCTGTTATCACTGGATATAACAGTACTGTAATCACTTATATTAGCTGTAAAACCCCTGCGTCAAGCTGGTATCTACCCTTTTATGGTCACTGTATGCAGATTTTACTGCCACATGTGTTATGACACACTGCAAAGGGGCCCACTAAGACTCTGTCACCCAAGAACCCGAATAAACCTGGATCTAGCCCTAAAAGGTTGAACATTGACTCATAGGGTAGCTACCTTTCAATAGGTGGCTCTATGGTGAATTCTTTCATCACTCATTTGCATGGCTTTTTCCCATAGTGCATTGCATGGCCTACAAGACCCTCTACACCCTTGTGGTCCTCTATCTTGTGATGCTCTCACAAGGAGAAACATTACTCTCCCAGACTCACTGATAATCGAGTATTTAAAGTATTGTCTATTTTGGAAAGTCTACTTTCAGATGTCCTGATGGGGCAGTCTGAGTTAAAGGAGTATTCTGATACTAAATTACCCCTTATATGGAGGATAGGGGATAACTAGCTGAATGGTGGGGTCTGACAGCTGGGGTCCCCAACGATTTCCAGAAAGAAGGTTCTATGTTCCTTGGGAGACTGGCAAAATGGATGGAGCAGCATCGGGCATGCTTGGCCACTGTTCTATTTTTTCTCAATGGGAGCGCCGACAATAGCTGATTTCGAGTTCTCTGCAATTTCTGGCATTCTCACCGAAATGAATGGAGCGGTGGTCGAGCGTGCATGGTGCTACTCCATTCATTTTTCCTGAATTCCACTTGCCTTGACCTTCGTCCTGTTAACCATGTTGATTGAAATTTAGCTGCCCCAACCATGGCTTGTTATTCTGATGGTGTCCTTACTTGTCCCATTGCTAACATGCTTGGCATCTTTTGGCCCACTACGCTCAGCTGTCACTGTACTGACACTACTTCTTGGGAAACGACCTGGGAGTTACTTGCAGTGAAGGTCAGATCCTTCAAAAATAAATTAAAGGGTGAAAACCAGGGTAGCTCTTAGAGCAGCCCTCAGAAATAGCCCAAAGTGAAATCAGTTAGTGACACAGGGGGTTCACACCCACCACGTTACAAAGGGTATCATATTGGGAACTAAGTTGGCCTGTGTCACCTGGTAAAGAAGGACCTTACACTTTATAATAGTCATTTTGTAGCATCCGCGCAGTGACTCTTGGGTAGCGAGTTAGTGGCAACCCCCATATGAGTTTGAGCCCCTTCTTTGCTGTGACCTTGACATCAATATCATCAATACCCTTCTAATAGGGTCTGCATACAAACAGCAATGACCACCGCCACAGTACATGGATAGAAATGTGTGCTCCAACATTAGCTTACAAAGCTGCATTAATGAATTCAGAGTCATTAATTACTTGGGGTCATTAATTGCCAAATGCACTATTTGATTTTGCCCTTATTTAAGCAAATCTGTATTGAGGCGTAAACCTATGTGAATCACAAAATGGACCGAGAAAAGCAGTCATGTGCAATTGTAGAGATCAACAGGTCAACAAACATCTGGTGGACAAATCTGTATTAAAACCCACATTGTTACTCCAATTCATACGCTAAGAAAACCTCCCGACACCAAGCATATCCAAAAGCTAGAATGAGCTAAATGGATGCTGATAGAGCGGCCCCCGGGAATACCATTGGCCAGAATATCCTTTATTTTACTGTATTAATAAGTGCAGGTGACGAGTCCTCTCAATATAACTGCATCCTGCAAATAGAGGGGACTCAATGGGGCAACATACGTAACAAGCATACATCAGGGCTATACATTAGGTACATGCACTATGCTGACAAAATTATTGGGTTCCCCACCAACCTGTGCTGTCAGGTGAAGTGGACATGCAAATCAGATATGTGACCATTAGATATAAGGGAAAGTATCTCAGGCATATCCCCGTACAGAAATCATCAGATGCCACCAGGTGAAGAGCTAGCATTGGAGTATGGTGGTGGGATGTCACCAACTAATCAGTACGGACATCGCAGCTTATAGACCTTCCAGAGTCCAATGTTGGCCATGTTATTGGGAGATGAAAGCCATCCGGTGTGTGCGGTGCCGCCATGTTCAGGGAGACCTCGTAAACCGAGAGAACGTGGACAATAAAGCCTTGTACGCGCTGTGAAGACATCACACACATCATCTGCCCTCACTCAGGAGGTCTCACAGGCCATTGGACATCCATCAGCACCAGAACCATCCGTAGGGAACGACATGTGAAGGGTTACCATGGACGAGCGGCTGCACACAACATCTCAGCAGTGACTGCACAGCGGCAACTGCGATGGCGCTCAGAGAATCAGACTTTAAATGAGTGGCGGCAAGTGTTGTGGACAGATGAGTCACAGTGCACCATCTTCCAATCAGATGGCCGCAGTTGGTTATGGCGGTTGCCTGGAGAGCGGTTTATATATGACTGCATTGTCGTAACAGTGTAGTTTGGAGGAGGTTCTGTTATGGTGTGGAGGTGTTTTTGCTGGGATAGGACTAGGATCATTAGTTACAGTGGAGTCCAACCTGAAGATTAATGGGTCCAGAGACATTCCGGACAATGTGGCATCACCTACCCTGTGCCAATACTTTTGTACAGCTCCGTGTCTCTACCAACATGACCATGTCATACGGCACGTAGTGTTGAGGCTTTGTTTTGAAGAGCAGAACGTCTACAGATTTCATCAACCATCCCAAAGTCCAGACCTAAATCCCATCGAGCATCTTTAGGACGCACTAGAACACTGTATCCCTTCACGCCTTATCACTATCTGAAGTTTTTCTTGAGGAATGAAAGCAAATCCCTCCACACATCTATTGGAATTTGGTGGGAAGCAGCCTAGTAGGGTTACTGGAGTCATTGAAGCCAAAGGCGGCCCAACACCAAGTTGAAAAATGTGAAGAAAGTCAAATTTCATCTCCTTCTATATGCATCCCAAGACTTTTGATAACATAGAAATTTGTTGAGAGATTTCATTTTACTTCTTTAATTTCATAATAATAATTTTCACTTATTCTATTTCTTTGCAAAATCTAAGCTGATTTCCCTTCTTTAAGCTCCCTGTAGGGGAGTAGAAGTGTTAGCCCTGTTGTACCAAGATTGGCTTTTACCGCCTGCCACACGATTGGTGATACAAATCTGGTCTGTGAGGGTCTCACTGTTGAGCCACACCAATCCCGTGACCCCCTCGTTTGTCACTGCACCCTTGCTGCACTCACCTGCAGTGACGTCAGATTGCATGGGGCAGCGGTCACAAATTTTTGGCTCCACTCTATTCATCTCAGTGGGCCTATCAGTCTCTCGGCCAAATAATAGGATCAAATAAGTATTAAACAATCTTTAAAAATGAACACAAAAGTCTCTCGTCCGGTTATAGCATCCAGCAGAATAATCTACGGGCGTTAAACTTCCCTGTCACATGGAAGGCGCAGTAGGCCTCTCCAGATTCGAATTCTGGGAAGAAGAAACTTGCTCTGCCTTGCGCTGGACAGAGTGCAGTCACGCCCGGCTACCAGATCACGACCCGCGGTTACTGGACCGTGAGCCTGGTATAGGGTCTCATCTCAGCTTCCCGCAAAGACACTATGATGACATTGGCATCACTATGCCACCTATAGGGCGTTCTACCGGTCAGGCTACTTATAAGGTGTTCCGCGTCTCCTTCCCCGTTAGGAATCCTCATCAACCACAGAAGAACAATAATAAAGTCCTTCTCGTCTCGGCCAATAGCGGTCAGGCTCGTCCCTTAAGCAATAAAACCAGAGAAAACCGGGGCAGCAGTCGTAGCCCAACTGACATTAGGAGGTGTAGCCCATAACATTGTGTGGAGCAGTATGTACGGGGTGGGGGAATATATACTGGGCTGTCTATATACTCTTTGTCGGGAAAAATACTACTGTGTGGGTGGAGGGGGGAAATCCAAAAAATACAACCTCACTGAATTTTTTTTGCGTACTGCAGGTCACAGTAACCTAAGAGTCTCATCATGACCCCTTTGACCTCAATGAAAGTGCAATGTCACAGGGCTACACAACCATCTTTGGTCATGCAACCTAAAGCTTTCTACCTTCGTTCCTCTAAAATAAAACATATATCTGGGTAATATAGGTCTATTTTACATTTTCAAAGGGGTTGTACCAATATTACAAGTTCTCCCTATCCACAGGTTATACACAGAATAGGTGCAGATCTCACCCATGAGACCCTCAATCTCCAGAATGGAACCCCATATCCCACTCTGACTATCACTGTTGGTGGGGCTCGGCTATCTCCGCCATCCCATTGGCAGTGAATTGAGCACATGAGGACCAGCGCTCCATTCAGTCTCCTTCTCGCTGCAGTGAGACCCTCATCGATCAGCAACTTATCCCCCATCCAATGGATATCCTATGGATGGGGGGATAATTTGCAAGTTTGGCGCAACCCCTTTAAAAGTGTTCCAAACTTATTTTAATATTTATCGACGCTCTAAAGTGAATATCGACTGTAATAAACCAAAAACAAAGTCAACTTTGAAGGACAAGAGCAAAATTTGGGAAAATCAATGAGTTAGACATTCATCCCTCTAGATCTTACGTTGGGTCCATTTTTTTGCATAGCATTTCAATTAATGAGCCACCTCTACAGAGGCGGTCCGCCGCAGCGTTCACCTTTTAAATGCTACAACTTAAAAAGAACCCAAAATCTAAAACTTCACAAAAGGTTTTGCAGAGTAACAATATCGGGCCGCTAATTCCATCTCCAAATTAAAGCGCGACGCAGTGACCGAGATGAATGAGGATGGAGATGAAATGGGAATTTGTATTCATTTCTCCGTCTGAAGACTTATTTTCTGTTAAATTTTACGTCTCAAATACTCCCCAGGAGTTCTCTGCTCCGGCAAAAGGCAATATGAGGTGAGAAAGGGATCCTGCTGTCGGTGCAGGTAGAGGCCTGCATAATGGAGCCGGGCAGGAAAAAAATAGGTGTTTCATTTTAACAAATTTTATGATAAGGATAAAACATAATGAGTGTGGTGTATTTGAAGCCATGGATAAAACATTAAGGACTCAAAGGATTACAGGGAAAATGTGTTGATATTATTGCATTTTTATGTGGGAAATATGTTAACCTTTTCATTGCTATCAAAATACATGCAAAATAGCAGCGAGGAGAGAGAACTGGGAGTGCAAAACAGCAGAAAGAGAAAGAACCCGTACGGATAAGTCAAAAACCTCCCATAGTGAGACCGAATAATAATAATAATGGGAGCCGCCTGAGTTTATGGACCCATCGTCAAGCTTCGACTTCTGAAGTTAGGTGATCTTTGAGTGACGAGCTGACCATCGGGAACCGACTGTTAGAAGCCCAAAACAGCGTTTACTACCTAAATAGAACCCTTGTTGCAGGGAATGCATTGCTATGGGGGTGGAAGCAATGGGGAACGCACCCAAAAGCTGGTGCATGGCAGGGCCTATGGAAACCACTGCCACTTAACACGGCACCAGCTCTGTAAATGGCACATAATAACTGGGGGCCCAATTACAGCTTTTGCTTAAAGGGGTTGTCCCGCGAAACAAAGTTGGGGTATACACTTCTGTATGGCCATATTAATGCACTTTGTAATGTACATTGTGCATTAATTATGAGCCATACAGAAGTTATTCACTTACCTGTTCCGTTGCTGGCGACCCCGTCTCCATGGTGCCGTCTAATTTTCAGCGTCTAATCGCCCGTATATCATCCTCCTCCTGGCTCTGGTGTGCCTACTCTATTTATGTTATGCATTTGGTTCTGGTTTTGTATCTATATACTGAGCTTGGTTCTGGTACTGTAGTTATGTTATGAGCTTGGCTCTGGTGGTGTATTTACGTGCTGAGATTAGTTCTGGTGCTGTATTTATATACTGAGTTTGGTTCCGGTGTGGTGTCTATGTGCTGAGATTGGTTCCAGTACTGTATTTATATACTGAGTTTGGTTCCGGTGCGGTGTCTATGTGCTGAGATTGGTTCCGGTGCTGTATTTATGTACTGAATTTGGTTCCGGGGCGGTGTCTATGTGCTGAGATTGGTTCCGGTGCTGTATTTATATACTGAGTTTGGTTCCGGTGCGGTGTCTATGTGCTGAGATTGGTTCCGGTGCTGTATTTATATACTGAGTTTGGTTCCGGTGCGGTGTCTATGTGCTGAGATTGGTTCCGGTGCTGTATTTATGTTCTGAGTTTGGTTCTGGTGTGGTGTCTATGTGCTGAGATTGGTTCCGGTGCTGTATTTATATACTGAATTTGGTTCCGGGGCGGTGTCTATGTGCTGAGATTGGTTCCGGTGCTGTATTTATATACTGAGTTTGGTTCCGGTGCGGTGTCTATGTGCTGAGATTGGTTCCGGTGCTGTATTTATGTACTGAGTTTGGTTCCGGGGCGGTGTCTATGTGCTGAGATTGGTTCCGGTGCTGTATTTATGTTCTGAGTTTGGTTCTGGTGTGGTGTCTATGTGCTGAGATTGGTTCCGGTGCTGTATTTATATACTGAATTTGGTTCCGGGGCGGTGTCTATGTGCTGAGATTGGTTCCGGTACTGTATTTATATACTGAGTTTGGTTCCGGTGCGGTGTCTATGTGCTGAGATTGGTTCCGGTGCTGTATTTATGTACTGAGTTTGGTTCCGGGGCGGTGTCTATGTGCTGAGATTGGTTCCGGTGCTGTATTTATGTACCGAGCTTGGTTCTGATGCTGCAGTTATTCACTGAGCAGTTCTAGTGTTGGTATGCATATATCTTGTTGCTTTCGGCATAGGCAGAATGTCTATCAATACAATATATATATATATATATATATAATTTGTTTTTTTTTGTTTTTTTTCGGGGGGCAAAAAAGATGCCACACCGAGTGCCATCTAACTTAAAGGGGTTGTCCCGCGCCGAAACGGGTTTTTTTTTTTCAAACCCCCCCCCCCCCCTCCTTCGGCGCGAGACAACCCCGATGCAGGGACTTTAAAAAAAAACAGCACAGCGCTTACCTGAATCCCCGCGCTCCGGTGACTTCTTACTTACCGGTTGAAGATGGCCGCCGGGGTCTTCTCCCTCCGTGGACCGCAGCTCTTCTGTGCGGTCCATTGCCGATTCCAGCCTCCTGATTGGCTGGAATCGGCACGTGACGGGGCGGAGCTACACAGAGCTACATGGAGCCCCATTGAGAAGATAAGAAGACCCGGACTGCGCAAGCGCGTCTAATTTGGCCATTAGACGGCGAAAATTAGACGGCAACCATGGAGACGAGGACGCCAGCAACGGAACAGGTAAGTGAAAAACCTTTTATAACTTCTGTATGGCTCATAATTAATGCACAATGTACATTACAAAGTGCACTAATATGGCCATACAGAAGTGTATAGACCCGCTTGCTGCCGCGGGACAACCCCTTTAAGACTGGCTCTGGATAATAGTCATGATGACTCTTATTAGTTTTGCTTGTAGCATGCATTACTAAGTCACATAACAAGAGGCTCCCACTAAAGCGCCAACTGAAAACTTCTGCTGCATCTAAATGATAGTGCCTTTAGGCCAGATTGCCCAAGAGATGATGATGCGTGGTTGTAGGCAGCGATGGCAGTTTAGTGCTGAATGGATTGGATACTACAACCACGTAGAGCTTCTTGACCAATGAAGGCAAGAGACACATTCATTTGTATGTGATAAGCATGAATCGGTGCTCTGCTGGTGTGATTTAGCAGTGGGCAGGAGAAGGGCTCTAAAGCTAACAGGTCCACCCGAGGCCCAACGCTTGAGGCGACCTGAAGGCACCAGTAGTATAAACAGTTTGATAGGTGGATACATTTTCATTGGGACTCGGAAGCTTTAAGCGCCACCTCTGGTGGTTTGTCAGATTCCTTTTAAGTGGCACTATGATTGAACAATTGCTATAGGACTACCAAGACGTGTATTTGAGGTTCGGTGCAGTATGCAATCAACCCTAGTGCCATCACCCTCCGCTTGTCTCCCAGACAGCCTTATAGCTGTTATTACACTCTAGTTATAAACATCCTGGTGTAAATTCAGGGGCGGATATACTGCTAGTGCAACTAGTTCAGCTGCACAGGGGTGCAGAGCAGGAAGGGGTCCTGTGGGTGAATAGCTCAACCTCCAGTCCATCATTGACTCACCACTGATTCCATCTCCCCTTAGACTCCAGCCAGCAGCAAGACCATCTGCTACTCATACATTAGAGCCAAATCCTGTGTGCCCCGTGCAGACTATAACCCAGGTCCTCCACCCATCACTGGGGGTACAGAGGGGTACAGAGGGGCCCTATAACATTGTAGAAGCGTGGGGGTCATTATAACTCTTTGAGGTCACAGAGTTGGTGCTGATACTATTGGGTACTGAGAGGTTAAACAGAAGTAGCTCCAGGAGTGTCAAGACATTAGTCTTGGTTAGAAGAGGTCTTCATGGCATTTTGGAAACAGAAGACAGCAACTCCAATCAGAGAAGACGTCATGACTTCTCCTGGGCATGCCTCTAGAAGGTATCATTCCCTCAGACATCACCAAGTTCTCACTATTTGCTTGGGCTTCCTTCTTTGGCAAAGCGCCATCTCCTCTACAAGGTCTTGTTCATCACCCAAGTACAACATGTCCACCATCTTTCCACTTAGACTTAGGTCGTAAGACAAATCCTGTTAACTACACCAAATTTCTATGTAGGATGTGGAGCCAGTCAAACGCTGTGGGAAGACAGAAGCCTGGAAACTTGCAAATACAGTTCTTTATTGGATGCAGAAACTGGCCATAATGGTACATGGCCAGCACAACCCAACCTGGTAGTGGTGGTATCTTCACTGGGAATAGCTGTGTAATGATCTCATCCTATGCCATACCAACCAAATTGGTATGGCATAGGATGCCTTTATGTCCCCGTCTATCATGGGAGCGCATGAACATAATGTCATCAAGAGCCGCATATCTTGGTAGCCATCTTGGTTACATAGGTCTATGGCCCATTAGCAGCAGAAAGAAGCTTTATTTTTGTTCCTCACTTCATTTACTTTTTATTTGTAGCTACTTTATGAAAAAAACACGTCCTCCAGAATCCCTTAAAATATTTAAAAACTTTCTGTAAGTACGCAGTCTTATCTACCAGCTGAAATCTCTTCATCTAAAGACAAAACCTCTGTGATCATTTTCCTGCTCCGCGACTTTTCATCAGTTTCAAGTTGAAATTCCTAACGAGAGGAGACCACAAGCAGTTTGATTCATGCAGCAAGTCCCCAGCTAAAGACCCGCAAGGCATCTAAATGGAGACAAACGGAAAGAACAGATATTTTTACAAGAAATGTACAATATTTGTGTTACCTACAGGAGCGGCACGGAAGGAGCGCTCTTCTGAGGATATGAAATGTCGTTATGTATTCCTGTCATTCAGTAATGCCTTTGACTTGGCTGATCAATATCGCTGGAGCCGCGGTTACTATGGGAATGGAGCCTTCTACACAAAAATAAACCCCAAGTTCCTCTTCTACAAAGGTGAGCAAAATACTTTTAAAAGAATGATTTATCTATGTGATGCCTTCTGGGGATCCGAAACTATCACTATAAAGATACGTACTCTCACTTTGAAATGCAGAATATGATGTTTTTGCTCCAGGCAAGCAATAGCTTAAAACCATTTGTTTATCCCAAAAAGAATCAATGGTCTACCAAAAGGAATCCGTGTGTTTATGTGTACTGATAGCAACAAAAAGACATAACAAAAATGAGGAGCTTTAGAATTTCCCCAGGTGAGCTGTAAGCATTCAAGATGTAATCATCAACAAATACCGGCTGTGATGTTCCACCGGAGGAAATAGGAATGTTTTTGGGCATGGAAGTAGTTCAAAAAGTGCAGATGGATTCTGGGAGATGAGTTCGTTGGGCTTGGTTATGAAATGTCTAATACCACATTTTGGACACTCTTCTTTGCCCTTATATATAGAAGGCAAGGTTTATTAGCGACGACTCACTTCTTAAAGGGGCCGCATTAAAAAATTATCGTACCGTCCAAAAGTTTTAAACCAATGTGGAGAAATTGCTGAAAAGTAAAAATGCTTTCAAAAATAGATAGTTTTTTGGTCAATTAACAAAATGCCAATTTTGGAAGAGCTTCTATTCTTCTAGATACACTTGCACACAGTTCTTGAAGGAAGGTTGATCCAGATATCTTGGAGAACTATAAAGGATACAAAAAGAGCCTCAGGGTGCACATCGGGCTTATTAACAATAATTAACACCAAAATTGCCCAAGGTTAAAATCTAACTGTTATGTAACTAGATTAAAATACTAAGAGGTGTAGGAATTAGAAATACGAACACTTGCCGATGACAGCCAGGAGCGCAGAGCCACCTCTAAAATATACCATCCAATGCTACTGCAATCTGATGTGTACTGCGCTCTATAGAGCTCTCCCAGATAGCTGGTAGCTATGGAAGATATCACGCAGGTGACTGATGCAGAATAATGACTCTACTTAAATAATATCACCAGGTCTGCATGTTTGAGCTAAAAGAAACATGGAAACCCTCTCAAGATGTTTCGCCAACATGGTGGCATGCTCAGAGAAATGGGGTTACAGCTGTCACTTAGGTGGATGCGCCTTTAGTAGCTCCTCCAAGTTTCTGTTTGCCCATGCTCTACTTGACTTGAGTTTCTTTGTGATAACTCACCTCTTAAAGAAGGAAGCACAACCCAATTTACTCTTCACCCACTCTGGAGGAGTCTGCTGCCGAATGTCCCTCTTCTCCCACCACTCGTCCTTTGTTCACCTATGCTTCACTTGACTTTAGTCTTTCTGCTATTACTCATTTCTTAAAGAAGGAAGTGCAACACAATCTGCTCTTTGCCCACACTGGGAGAGTCTTCCACCTCCACTACAGCCTTTGTTCACTCATCCTCAACTCAAGTTTAGTCTCCCTGCAATTACTCACTTCTAAGAGAAGGAGGCTGAACACAGCCGGCTCTTCACCCACACTGGGAGAGTCTGCTACTTAATACCCCCTTCCCCTGAATTGTCTCCTCAACTTTAGTTTCTGTATGGTGACTCACTTCTTAAAGAAGGAAGTGCAATCCAATCCACTCTTCACCCACTCTGGAAGAGTCTGCTGCCGAATGCCCCTCTTCCCCCTCCACTTCTCCGCTACAATCTTTGTTCACCCATGTTCCGCTCAACTAAAGTCTTTCTGCAACGACTCACTTCTTAAAGAAATAGGTGGCAACACGACCCACTCTTCATCCATGCCGAGACAATCTGCTACTCAAAACCCCTCTTCACCCTCAACTCTTCCACTTTAGCCTTTGTTCACTTGCGCTCCACTCGACTTTAGTATCTCTTCAACAACATGAAGAGAAAAACTCTTTTCTGTCCCTCTACATATACATAACTGATAGACAACTTAATATGGCAAAATCCTTAGGGAAAAACAATGGGGCTTATTTACTTCGATGCGGGTATCACACACCGCTCTCAGTAAACTTTGTACCTCTAAATCAATTTGTCTCATCTGGCGACACTGCTATGTGTCTGATGACAACCTACAGCGGCTCCAAGCTCAGTTTTTTTCTATGATCTATGCCAGTTTGTGGTGTAGATTTCAGTAAATGACATGAGATGTACATAGCCACGCCCCCTAATTCCAGGCCACAAAAAACTTTTTGAAAAAGTATTAGGGCGTGGTGTAAATAACTGAAAAGTCACATTTTGAGCGCAGGCACCAGATTGGGACTTGTAGATGCCAGAATCCTGTTGCCTAAGTCATAATCAGTGGGCCCCATTGGATACAAAGAAATCTTTCAATGTCGTTGACTGACTTTTAATTAACTATATATAAAAGTGAAAATTTTCTTCCAAAACAGAGGATTCGCTGCAGGAGTTACTGATAGCTATGCAAACCAAACAAAGCGACTGTTGGAGCGTGGCAATGTGTGCTTGTTGCAAAGTGTGGTTGTTTTTAGTGTGTGTGACTTAAAATCGGGTGACTTTAAAGTTGAGGGACTTTTGAGGGGAGTCTCTTATTTCTATGTACTGTTATTTTTTCACTTGTTTAAATAACTTGATAATTGATTTTCATCCGTACGATCGCCATTTACAATGAGCTCCATGACTGACAATGCCGTCCAGTGTACATCTTGTGCCATGTATGCCGCCCTTGAACAGCCGTTCGAGGATGCATACTGTTGTATGATATATTAGCACATGTTTTTGCACATGTGAAACTCACTCCCGAAAAATGCACCAAAGCGAACCCATTGATTTCCCTGGATTGATTCTCATGACCGTGTTTCTCACATTCAGTTCCTGTCATGAGAAAAGATAGGAGTTGTTCTATCTTTCTGTGTGTTATGCAGAAAGCTGCTATAGACGTCTATGGCAGGATAAAAAAGAAAGGGGAAGGGTGTGCGCCGGCATATGACCTTTGCTTGCCACAATGGAACGTATTTCCATATATGTTCATCAGTCGAAGCCCTGAGATCCATTGGCAACCTGGAAAAGAATTTGCTGCTCACAAAGCACTTGCTGGGGTAGATGCAGGGGTGGATCATAGTATGGGAGTGTAGAATAAGCAGGCAGCTAGCTGGGTGGCAGGAGGGGTAGAAGGAAGAGATCCAGGGAGGCTAGTCCTGAACTGGCACAACCCAATAAGTTGGTATAGTCGGCCCATGAGGGGGATGCCATTACAGATTAGCACTGCTATAGCACAACATGCCCTCTGACCACCATGGGGCAGACTGCTCCAGTAAGAAGGGGAATAGAAGTACAGGGCAGTCTGCACAGGACCTGGTAGTGAACTAGGATGTAAGCTTAGGACAAAGAACTTCATAGAGCTATTTTCTGAAATACTACCTGTACCAGGAGCCACAGCAGGAAGGCAGCGAGAGATTAGGGAGGTAAAGAAGAGTTGGTATAGGAAGGAGGGGTTCAGGTTCCTGGAGAATTGGGACAACTTTGCTGTTGGCTAAAGGGTTCTACCAATGGGGAGTGGGCAGCTGTGCTGGGGAGAAGAGGGCTAGAGGGTTGGAGGAGTCTTTAAACTTGTCAACCAGAGAGATAGAGGGAAAGACAGTGTAGATAATGACCTTGGACTAAGTAATAGATATGTGGGCGGAGTGCTGGGAGGGGTTAGTACAGTTACAACTGGCAGAACAGTTAATAAGGATACATTTATTATAAAAAATAACCAAACACCTCAAAACTGTATGGTGACTAATGCTAGAAGTCTGACCAATAGGGTTGATGAACTGGAAGTATTAATGTCAGAAGAAAAATACAATATAGAGGGAATAACTGAGACTTGGTTGGACGAAACCTGTGAATGGGCAGTGAAGTTACGGAGTTATAGTTTGATAATTTGTTTAAAAAAAATGGAAAGGGGGAGGAGTTTGTCTTTATTTAAAGTCGTGTTTATATCCTGCAATAATGGGAGATATATGTCATGGAGATGAATATGTGGAGTCTCTATGGCTAGAGAAACAGGAAGAGAAAAACAATAATTAAATCCTCATAGAGGTTTCCTATAGATCACCAAATGTAACTGAAGCCTCCAAAATCTATTACTAAGGCAAATAGATAAAGCGTCAATGAGGTAATTATTATGGGGGACTATATACTGGGAAGCCGAAACCTGCGGATCTCATAAAGGTAACACGTTTCTGTCAAAAACTAAAGATAATTACCTTCGCCAACTGGTACAGGACCCGACTAGGGGGGCGGCCATTGTGGACTTAATACTAACCAACAGACCTGACAGAATAACAGGGGTGCAGGTCAGGGGGCACCTGGAAAATAGTGACCACAATGTAATACATTTCCACTTGTCTTTAAATGGGAAGTTTTATTGGGGAGCTACGGAAATACTAAACTTTAGGAAAGCTAGGTTCCATCAGCTCAGAGACGCCCTTAACCTTATAGACTGGGACAATGTCCTCAAAATAAGAGTACAGAAAATAAATGGGAAATGTTTAAAAACATCCTAAAAACTTGAGAGGTCCATACCTTATGGGAATAAAATGGTTAGGAGTTGGAGAAAACCAATGTGGCTTAATAAAGTAAAGGGGGCAAAAAACAGCAAAAAGAAAGTGTTTAAACTACTAAAACAAGAAGGCAACGAAGAAGCACTAAAAGCCGAGAAGGATAATTATAAATGGTATAAAATTCAGATAAAAGCAGCAAAGGATGGAGACAGAGAGACAAAGAGAGTAAAAGTATCCTGGAGGACCTCACTAAGAATATCCGTATAACTCGGTATCAGCGGGTTTATGAGGGGTCACTCCTGTCAAACCAACCCGATCAGATTCTTCAAGGAGGTAAGTTATAGACTGGATCTGGGAGTCACTGGATCTTGTGTATCTGGACTTTCCCAAAGGGTTTGATACTGTGCCGCATAAAAGGTTGGTACATAATGCTTGGTCTGCACGAGAATGTGTGTAAGTGGGTAAGTAACTGGTCAGTGATAGAAAGCAGAGGGGGGTTATAAATGGTACATACTCTGATTGGGTCACTGTTACTAGTGGGGTACCACAGAGGGCAGTATTGAAGGGGTTCCCCCTTACTAGGGGGTACCATAGGGAGCAGTATTGAAGGTGGTCCCCATTACTAGTGGGGTACCACAGGGGTCACTATTGCAGGAGTAACTAGTGGGGTATCATAGGGGGCAGTATTGTGGGGGGGTCGCCGTTACTAGTGGTGTACCACAATGGGCAGTATTGGAGGAGTCACAATTACTAGTGGTATACCACAGAGTGCAGTACTGAAGGAGTTACTAGTGGGGTGCCATAGGGGGCAGTATTGGAGGGGTTACTAGTGGGGTACCACAGGGGGCCGTATTAGGTTCTATACTTTTTAATATATTTATTAATGACCTAGTGGATGCATTGTGCAGTAAAATATAAACATTTACAGATGATACAAAACTATCTAAAGTAATTAACACAAGAGGACAGAATGTGGTTGCAAAAGGATCTGGATAAGTTGGGGGCAGGAAAGTGGCAAATGAAGTGTACCACTGATAGACGTAAGATTCTGCACATGGGCAGGAAAATACATGTCACCATTACACATTAAATGGGAAACCAATAGAGAACACAGACATGGAAAAGGACTTAGGGGTTTTAGTTAACTGTAAAATTGGTTTGCTGTCCTGGTCTTGTATCTAAATACCCCGGCCAAATAAAATCGACTTATTGGTGTCCCCTTTGGCACTCAGCACTCAAGGTACTTGCCCTACCAGCCCTCAGAGCTACGCAACATCAGCCTTGTTTAGCTTCCTTTATGCCCTGAGCCCCAGTACAGGTTCCAGTAAGATATGCAAACCATGAGCCTCCGGTACAGGTTCCAGTAAGACATGTGCCCACCATGAGCCCTAGTACAAGTTGTAGTAAGACATGCCCACCATGAGCCCTAGTACAGGTTCTAGTAAGACATGTGCGCACCATGACCTTCCGGTACAGGTTCCAGTAAGATGTGCCCACCATGAGCCTACGGTACAGCTTCCAGTAAGACATGTGCCCACCATGAGTGCCTTAGATACACTCTTAGATCCTTGCAGGTGTTGAATCACTGTGTTCTGATATCTTGTTGGGGTCTCTCCATGCCTGCAGGACCGGTACAGTCAGTTGTTGTACAGTTTGTGGTGGGTGGCCATGTGATGTAATGCCTCTACCCATGGCGCCCCAGACATGCTCTGTTGGGGATAAATCTGGGGGCCATGCTGGCCAATCCATGCTTGTGACACCTTGCAAGGTGTGTCTTGCGATGGCTGCAGTATGTGGATGGGCATTATCCTGTTAGGACATACCACTTTGGATGGTGGTCATGAAGGCTATGACAACAGGGGTACCACTCTGTCCACATACTGGCAGGCAGTCATTGTGCCTTCAGCCATCACCAACTCCATCGTACTGTCATCACTGATTGCCCCCCAAACCATGACTCCAGGGGTTCTACTCTAAAATCACAGTAGGCAAGTTGACAATTATCACTTTTCCCCAGATGCAATTTGGACTCATCACTACACAAAACTGTTCTACATTCATGTGTCCAGTCGCGTCTGGCAGTACGCCAGGTTAGTCATTGCCGGCAGTGAAATCAGGTTAACAGAACACACTGCATGGGGGTCAGAGAATGCAGCCCAGCTTCAAGCAGTCAGTTTACAGTTGTCCATGGGGTGACTCTGACTCCATCACACTCGGATCTGTGCTGGAGTCGCCCATCTATCAGCAACTGCCATCCGCACAATGTGGTGATCTATGATGTCCCCATATCCAACACGCCAATTATCCAACCTCTCACCCTCAGATATCTGGGTGCACAGAGTTCAAACTCTATGATTTGGCGAACCTGGTCACCGACAATCTGAGAATAAAGAAGGACCTTCTAACATAACGCACGTTACCACTTATAGCATTGCTTCTTCCCAGGTGTGTTGTCCTTTAAATAAACTTACTCTAGACTATCTCTAGATGTCGTTCTGAGGCGCACACGCCAAGAGGTAAGAAGCTGAAGGAGCGCTCAGCACACGGTATTGATCTCCTTATTTACGAGCACCTATTTTATTGTAACAAAGAAGCAATTTATAAGATTCAGAACCATTTTAATAATCATCATCCTAAGAAAACAGTCAGAGGAGAAGATTGATTTCATGCAGATAAATACGACCCCCAGGCATGCGATGTGCTCCAAAACGCTGTCTGCAGATGACTCTTCCGAAAGTTTTATGATGATGACAAAAAGGAATGTTTGAAGCTTATTAAATAAAAATAGGAAAAAATAAGAATCACAAGCAGATAAATCCACAAAATGTAACAAGTGAAAATGATATCATTCCACTAAATAACAAAAGAAAAACAGTAAAACTTTAGTCGATATACGTGGAGAATTTTGTATCTATCTATCTATCTATCTATCTATCTATCTATCTATCCATCTCCTATCTATCTATCTATCTATCTATCTATCTATCTATCTATCTATCTATCACATATCTACCTATCTATCTATCTCATATCTATCTATCTATCTATCTATCTATCTATCTATCTATCTATCTATCTATCTATCTATCCCATATCTATCTATCTCCTATCTATCTATCTATCTATCTATCTATCTATCTATCTATCTATCTATCTATCTATCTATCTATCATCTATCTATCTATCTATCTATCTCATATCTATCTATCTATCTATCTATCTATCTATCTATCTTCTATCTATCTATCTATCTATCTATCTATCTCATATCTATCTATCTATCTATCCCATATCTATCTATCTCCTATCTATCTATCTATCTATCTATCTATCTATCTATCTATCTATCCATCTATCTATCTCATAACTATCTATCTATCTATCGCATATCTATCGCATATCTATCTCATATCTATCTATCTCCCATCTATCTATCTATCTATCTATCTATCTATCTATCTATCTATCTATCTATCTATCTATCTATCTCATATCTATCTCATATCTATCTCATATCTATCTATCTATCTATCTATCTATCTATCTATCTATCTATCTATCTATTCATCTCATATCTATCTATCTATCTATCTATCTATCTATCTCCTATCTATCTATCTATCTATCTATCTATCTATCTCCTATCTATCTATGTATTGACTATCTACATATCTATCCATCTATCTTACATCGATCTTTCTATTTATCTGTCTGAGGTAGATAGGTAGACAGACAGATAATATTTGAAGTATCAGCTAGATACAGACATGCCGTAGTTTTACACTAATTCTGGTCATAGAGGTTGTCCTCCCAGCTCGGCCCCGTTGAATATGTATTACCAAAGAAGGTTTCAGGTTAAAAAAAAAACTATACACTGGAAGAAAAAATAATCCGCCCGTGGCTAACGTGCCAACATTTGAGTTTAATTTCTAAGGACACTTTGCTGCTGGGTAGGTGCATCATGTATGTACATCACTCACTATGTAGTTCAGGCAAAGCTTCCAGCACTACAACCCCCAACACGACTTCAGTTAACATGTGCCTAATGTCAGACTTTTGGACATTAAATGCTTGTTCTTAAGAAAAGTTGGATTTCTGTCTTAATGTTGTAATTTCAGGTAATAAAAATAAAATAGTGGACCAATGAAAAAACAGAGAGTGAGAAAGATATGAGATAGATAGATAGATAGATAGATAGATAGATAGATAGATAGATAGATAGATAGATATGAGATAGATAGATATGAGATAGATAGATAGATAGATAGATAGATAGGAGACAGATAGATAGATAGATAGATAGATAGATAGATAGATAGATAGATAGATAGATATGAGATAGATAGATATGAGATAGATAGATAGATAGATAGATAGATAGATAGATAGATATGAGATAGATAGATATGAGATAGATAGATAGATAGATAGATATGAGATAGATAGATACATAGATAGATAGATATGAGATAGATAGATAGATATGAGATAGATAGATAGATAGATAGATAGATAGATAGATAGATAGATAGATAGATAGATATGAGATAGATAGATAGATAGATAGATAGATAGATATGAGATAGATAGATATGAGATAGATAGATATGAGATAGATATGAGATAGATAGATATGTGATAGATAGATAGATATGTGATAGATAGATAGATATGAGATAGATAGATACATACATAGATAGATACATACATAGATATAGATAGATAGGTATGACATAGATAGATAGATATGAGATAGATAGATACATACATAGATAGATATAGATAAATAGGTATGACATAGATAGATAGATAGATAGATAGATAGATATGAGATAGATAGATAGATAGATAGGAGATAGATAGATAGATAGATAGATAGATAGATAGATATGAGATAGATAAATAGATAGATAAATTGATAGACAGATATTAGATAGATATATAGTTGGATAGATAGATAGATAAATAGGAGATAGATAGATATGAGATAGATATATAGATAGATAGATATGAGATAGATAGATACATACATAGATAGATATATAGATAGATATAGATAGATAGGTATGACATAGATAGATAGATTGATAGATAGATAGATATGAGATAGATAGATAGGAGATAGATAGATAGATAGATAGATAGATATGAGATAGATAGATAGATAGATAGATATGAGATAGATGGATAGATAGATAGATAGATAGATAGATAGATACATTAGATAGATAGATAAATGGGAGATGGATAGATAGATATGAGATAGATAAATAGATAGATAAATTGATAGACAGATATTAGATAGATAGATAGATAGATAGATAGATAGATAGATAGATAGATATGAGATAGATAGATAGAGAGATAGATAGATAGATATTAGATAGATAGATATGAGATAGATAGATATGAGATAGATAGATAGATATGATATAGATAGTTATCAGATAGATATGCGTTAGATTCCTCCGTCACCTATTACTAAATTAATCCAACTGATGAAAGTCTTTTAAAGGACAAATACCTTACATAACGGATTTAGTAACATTGTAGCGGGATGTATATTATAACCTACTTTATTAAGTGTTGAGGACATTTTGCAATTGGGAAATTCTCGGTTCTATATTGGTCTTCGGAGACTCATATTAAAGTGTCTAAACTAAGAATGAATCCCATAAAGCCGGAGTGCAGTTCTGTACGTGAAATGGGCCCCGCAGAACAGCGCCGGAGCGTCGGCCCGAGGTGGGTGATAAAAATAAATACAAAGAGAAACTTGCAACAAGTTGGCGATGTGAAGCGCATCTGCTGCGCTCGTCTAATGGCCCCCTCATTACTATTCATGGTATTCAGACTACTCCAAAATTACCATTAATGACAGCATTTGTTCTTCCGGATACGGACAGATTCCTATATCCTGCACTGTGATCTGAGGTGTCGTAACTTGTAAGGGACGAGATCTGAAATGTGCAACTATTAAGCATCAGGCCGAGATTTCAGGAGGCATTTGTATATAAGCTGTATATGGACTTGAATGAGAAGAAGGAAGACGACGTAGGAAGTCGGGGAAATAGGTGCACGGAAAATTAGAGAATTGGAAATGAGTCCTTTATTAGTCAGAGCGACCATTTAACCACATCATGGCCAAGGGCGAAGTTTTTATTTTTTTTAAGAAATGTAGGTTTTCAACTTTTATTTCCTCCATGAACTCTGGAAAGTTCTTGCCGCTCATCTATCATGTATTGGATATGTTGTCATTAGAGATGAGCGAACGTACTCGTTTCAAGTACTTACGCACCCGAGTACCGCCATTTTCGAGTACTTCAGTACTCGGGTGAAAAGATTTGGGGGGCGCCGGGGGGCGGGGAGAGGCGTGGCGGTGCGGGGGTAGCAGCGGGGAACAGGGGGGAGCCCTCTCTCTCTCCCTCTCCCCCCCACTCCCCACTGCTACCCCCCGTGCCGCCACGGCGCCCCCCCGAATTTTTTCGCCCGAGTACGGAAGTACTCGGAAATCGCGGTATTCGGGCGAAAAAGGGGCGTGGCCGAGCACGTTCGCTCATCTCTAGTTGTCATGCTGACATTATGTAGCATTACGATGGTCTAATATTAGACATATCATAAGGGAATATATCGCCTACATGTATCTTCTCACTAATTATAACCACGTTGTTTGTTTCTGATGGTAGACTTTCTCATTCTGTAGTCTGTATGTAACATAGTTCGTTAGGCCGAATGAAGACAATGTCCATCTAGTCCAGCCTGCCTATCCTCCTGTGTTGATCCAGAGGAAGGCAAAAAAAACCCCAAGAGCAAAAGCCAACGGGAGTGACTACGGGAAATACGGAAACTGAAGAGCTTTCACTTCTATACATTCCTATGGGATGGACATCTGAAACATTGCCTTTCCGCATTGCTGTTCCCATGATGGAATAGCAAAGCAGAAATACAAATGCTCATGTGAACTTGGCCTTACAGACAGTGCCATGCCCCAGGGCTCAGGACTAGTGTTGGGTCAACTGAACCAGTAGAACTTTGCCAACGGCTCGGTTTGGGTGCGTGCCGAACCAAACTTTTAGACAAAGTTCAACCCGAAACAAAGTTCTACTGGTTCAGTTCCCTCAACATTGTCAGCCGACATCCCAAATAAACCAAACATATCTACAACCATCACTACATGTCTTCTGACTATGGAGCACATCTGTGCCAACATCTTTAACCCATGAGCTGCCAGATGAGAGGACGTTAAGGAGTATATTTTCCAAAAATCAAAAAAAAAAACATCATGAATGGATCCAACGTTCTTACATTTGTTTTTGTCTGGGCTTCCAGCCTCAGGAAACAGGTGTAGTTGTGTTGATACAACAGCGATCTATATAGGAAGGAGAACGTATAAACAGTCAATGTACAGCCGCCATACGCTGCCCGCTCGAATGCTCTACTAATAATAACTAACCCTCCAGGACATTTCACGTTGGGACGCCAGGTGTTTGTGGTCGAATGTGTCCTTATGGTCAGGAAGTTGCTGCTTGTAAGATACACAGCAAAAGCCAGAGATGACTTTCCTGCTAATGCAATACCTGGGAGCGTTGGGCGGTTATGCAATAACTCCCGCGTCACGTGATGCCAAATGCTACTAAAGTGCAATGATGATTTTTTTTTTTTTTTTTATACAAGTACTTTTAATACTGTATCCACTTTGAACTTATAAAAAGTTAACCCTTTCATGACCAAGGGTGGGACATCTACATGACAGCTGCTATTTTGCCGGATGAGTCCTATTTTTTCATTTACCATATAGTGTAATGTTAGAGCGGCTCCGTGTATGGAGCCGCTTTAATTCCCAAGCCCCCTCCATACACAGTATGTTCTGCAGATGGCTATATATGTGCTAACTGCATGGGGTATGTGCAGTTAGGACGGAAGTAGTCGCATGGTTGTCATGAAGGGGTTATGTAACTACATTACATGACTTATCTCGTAACGATCCTAATTTACAGACTTTATCATAGTTCAGGACTGCATTCACCATTCTGTAGGCTTGTAATGGCCCAAAGTTTGGCGTCTCCTGCAGAACTTGCAAATCTATGTTCTATGTGTGTCTTATGTCATTCTCTGTAATATGGTATGAGTCAATGTTATGTGTATTGGCACCTGCAGGCAAGAGGGGGTTAATGTCTGGTGCTGTCTGGAAAACGTACCTGTTTGTCTAGGTGTCTGAGTTTATGTGCAGGTGAGTCAGGTGTCACTAAGTAGACTGAGAGTTAGTTGGTGGTGATGGTGAGAGATGGAGGAAGAGGAGAGCTGGTCTGCTGCTCCTGCCGGAGCTCAGCCATGTGAGGGACCCTCCATATAGAAGAGTTTGTAACCCAGGACATGTTGGATACGTGTAGGAGTGTGAGCGCAAGAATCGCATGTACCTAGTCAGAGAAACCACAAGTGAGTGTCTACTTAATGTTGTCTGCAAGAGATTCAGAATCCGTCCAGTTGTGAGAGTTTCGTCCAAGAGAGAGACCCTACAGATAACTGAGACTGTGGATGAGTGATACCTTGTGAGACCCCAACTGCAGAGTAAAAGGGAGTCGGGTGAGAAGTGTAAGCCTGCTACTAACACGCTTCAATACAAGTTTCTACGTACAAGAATGTTCTTTTGTTAATTTACAAAATGTTGAAGTGAAGGACAAGGCTGAACGTTCTTGGTTCTTGTTTGAGAAGTACTCTTCGTGTGTGGACTACTTCACTCCAGTTGGGTGATCTGCCACAGAAGAAGGAACGTTGGCGTCACGGGGAGAAAACAGAACCCCTTTAAGGTAACTCAGATTACTAAACATGATCTCCCACAGTAGTAATTAGGTTGGGTTCTTAGCGACCCTTAGGGAGGAGATAGTAGAGCCCTGTGACAAGGTTAATTCTCTACCCCGATGTCTCCTCTGCTGAGGGTCTGCTCCTCCGATGCTGCAGGCTTCAGAGCTGAAATCTCATAACATTTTTTGTTGGCTCTAAGTCTTTACAGAGCTGGCTGTAGTGATTTGTATTCTGGAAAGGGGTGTCTAAAGGCCCATTTAGATGGGACGTCCCCGCACATATTCGCTCTCATGCTGCTGCACGGGAGCTAGTATCGTTGGCTCACAGCAGAGCGGTTGGAGGAGATTTCTCCCCTTGCTCTCCCCCGCCCCTCTCCATTGACTTAACACAGCAGTCGTTCAGTACTGAACAGCTGCTATTTACACTGAACAATCAGCTCATCGTTATGCTGCATATGGCAATGGATGATGAGCTGATCGCTCAGTGTAAATAGCAGCCTTCAGTACTGAACAGCCGCTATGTTAAGTCAATGGAGAGGGGCGGGGGAGTGAGAGGAGAGAAATCTCCTGCAGCCCCCCCTGCTGGCCGCTCTGTGAGCGAGCCAGCGATACTCCTTCCTGTGCAGCAGCACGGGAGCGAGTGTATGCGGGGACGAGTGTTGGGCATCGTTTGCTTGACATTCGTCCCGTCTAAATGGGCCTTTAGCTAATAATCTGATGTAGGTCAAACTAAGTGTACCACTGCCTCATAGGAGCTGCGCTACAGTGTCTGGTGACTCTCATATTGCTACAGTGGTGGTCATCTCTGCCAGGCAGCCCAGCGGCAGGGCAATCATGGTGGCATTATTCATTAATGCTTGCTGCTTGCGCCAAATTCTGCCTTCCCTTCAGCAACAGAAATCTGCATCCATCTGACCAGGAGATGTTTCTCCGCTGCTCAGTGATACAAGTTTTGCGCTCTTTTGCCCGCTGGAGTCTTTCTGTTTCTCTTAGACACAATGGCGCTGGAACTGGTCGTCTGCTGTTATACCATCCGTGCGGAGGAACGGCGAGTTGTGCGTTCGGACACGTTAGTTGGAGCTCCAGCGTTGTATTCAGCTGACTGTGCAGCCTGTTGGTCAGAACGATTCCTGACATCCTCCTCCGACCCCTTTCAGTGATGAGTTGTTTCAATCCACAGGATCCACTTTCTCTGGATGTTTCCATCGATCGCGCCATTCTCAGTATACTCTTCACCACGTTACATGAGAAACCCCCCGCGGTTGGCAGTGAGCCCCCGGCTAGTCTAGCACCGATGACCGGCCTCGTTGGAAGTCGCCCCGATCGTTGGATTTTCCCATCTAATGTGGATTCACACTGAAACTGATCCACAGAAAACTTGTCACGTGATTTTATGCTCCGGGGTCACGGGGAGAATTACCATACAGGGGAGCGGCAATCGTGAGACGGCCGGGGGCCTAATAAAGGGGCCGTTCAGTGTATGCAGCCTATATACTGATAGTAACACCTCATTCACACCTAATTCATTGTATGCGATTTTGGGTCCGTGAAAAATGCACCGTTTTTACTGCATATGTGCCTTTTTGGTGGATTTTTGGCATATGCGCGTTCTGTACGTCCAGATTGCATCCGTGTTTACTGCGATAACACATGAAATCTCTACACGTAAAATACACACAAAAAACCCGCAAATCTGAACACACCAATCCGATCGTCCGTATTCAGTCAGTGGAAAGTATGGATTGAGTATGGACAGACGATACGCCGCGTGAATGCGCTCTAATAGAATGTAAGGCCGTATTCTCCTGGAACGGTTGTCCGAGTTAGGGCTTATTCCGGCAAGCATTGGTGCAACTACGCTTGGCGGCACGGAGCTTAGTTGCGCCTGAACGTGCAGGGAAGATGGAGGCAGGTCTTGTCGTTTTCCGGACGTACAATTAACGGGTGCAAGTCCAGATAATATGGCCGTATAAGGGGAGGAGACCGCGCTCATCTGAATCCGTGGCGGCTTCAGACGACCGTGTGCGCAATTGCGTATTCTTCTGCGCAATGTATTTACGCTGTGACGGAGCTTTGGCAAGGCAGATTTGTGTTGGTACTAGCCCATAGTATTGTACTTTTTGCGCATGCAGGGCCTGTTCACATACGTATGCCACACACCCCGGCATTTAAAAGGCTTTTAAGCCTATTGAGTCCTCGCTGTGTCCCTTTTCCTGCGCTATTGCGCAGTGTTTCACGCACCACATGGCGTTCTGCGGGAACTTTTGGTGCACAAATACGTAAGAAAATAGAGCATGCTGCGGTTTTTTTGGCGTAACCGAAAAGTGCCGGAAAATGTGCGCATGGGATCAGTGGGGTCTATTCTTTGCATATTGTGTATGCAAATTTGCGCGTGTGAAGGCGGCCTTAAAGGGACATAAAAGACCAATCATTGCCCTATAAAATGAAGGGATGTCTGCCCCCCGGAGGGCCCCCCGCCCCCCGCTACACGTACACAAGTCTGCAAGGGGTTAAATAACTTTCCAGGAATTTACCTGTGTAACTAACATAGAGGTCCGCCCTGAGCGCCCCGGAGACGCACCCGCCGCCATTCATACGTCTAATCGTATAATTACAACTCTTGATATCATCTGACAGCAGCTTAGAAAGTGAACCGCCAACTTGTACCGCTAATCACCTGCTAGAGAGATAAGCGTGCCGCGTGGCCACTGAGCCCACTATCGCTTTACCTTGTAAGGTGCGCACAATTAGTTCTTTGTACTCCGGCAGCGGCGGAGGACGGAGTGACAGGTAATACGGATAATTAGTGTCACGTACCTGTAATCCCAGCGGAGTTACCCTGCGATAAGAGCAGACAAAAGCCCTGCAGGTAGAAACAAGCAGCCTGCTCCGCGCCGACAGACGATCCTCCCACGGGTCACTGCACTCCATTCAACATGGGAGGAAACAGAACACCAGAAGTTACAACACGGCGCGCGACCGACTGACGGCGAGGATGGAATTCAGCCAGTCACACCGAGCCAAGCTGGGATTATTACTTGGCGCAACTTTTCATGATACTATTCTGATTATTATATGGGGTGGGTCACGGAAAAGTATCCCGGCGCCGCACTATTATGAAAGTTGTCCAAACAAAGATCTGCCAATCACAGCACAGCATTCATCTGTTATACTGCTGAGGTAGCATAAAAGCTGCGCTGTGATTGGTTGTTATATATTATACTGCTGAGGTAGCATGAAAGCTGCGCTGTGATTGGTTGTTATATATTATACCGCTGAGGTAACATGAAAGCTGCGCTGTGATTGGTTGTTATATATTATATTGCTGAGGTAGCATGAAAGCTGCGCTGTGATTGGTTGTTATATATTATACTGCTGAGGTAACATGAAAGCTGCGCTGTGATTGGTTGTTATATATTATACTGAGGTAACATGAAAGCTGCGCTGTGATTGGTTGTTATATATTATACTGAGGTAACATGAAAGCTGCGCTGTGATTGGTTGTTATATATTATACTGCTGAGGTAACATGAAAGCTGCGCTGTGATTGGTTGTTATATATTATACTGAGGTAGCATGAAAGCTGTGCTGTGATTGGTTGTTATATATTATACTGAGGTAACATGAAAGCTGCTGCGCTGTGATTGGTTGTTATATATTATACTGCTGAGGTAACATGAAAGCTGTGCTGTGATTGGTTGTTATATATTATACTACTGAGGTAACATGAAAGCTGCGCTGTGATTGGTTGTTATATATTATACTGCTGAGGTAACATGAAAGCTGCGCTGTGATTGGTTGTTATATATTATACTGAGGTAACATGAAAGCTGTGCTGTGATTGGTTGTTATATATTATACAGCTGAGGTAACATGAAAGCTGCGCTGTGATTGGTTGTTATATATTATACTGCTGAGGTAGCATGAAAGCTGCGCTGTGATTGGTTGTTATGTATTATACTGCTGAGGTAGCATGAAAGCTGCGCTGTGATTGGTTGTTATATATTATACCGCTGAGGTAACATGAAAGCTGCGCTGTTATTGGTTGTTATATATTATACTGAGGTAACATGTAAGCTGCGCTGTGATTGGTTGTTATATATTATACTGCTGAGGTAACATGAAAGCTGCGCTGTGATTGGTTGTTATATATTATACCACTGAGATAACATGTAAGCTGCGCTGTGATTGGTTGTTATATATTATACTGCTGAGGTAACATGAAAGCTGCGCTGTGATTGGTTGTTATATATTATACTGCTGAGGTAACATGAAAGCTGCGCTGTGATTGGTTGTTATATATTATACTGAGGTAACATGAAAGCTGCGCTGTGATTGGTTGTTTTATATTATACTGAGGTAACATGAAAGCTGCGCTGTGATTGGTTGTTATATATTATACTGAGGTAACATGAAAGCTGTGCTGTGATTGGTTGTTTTATATTATACTGAGGTAACATGAAAGCTGCGCTGTGATTGGTTGTTATATATTATACTGAGGTAACATGAAAGCTGCACTGTGATTGGTTGTTATATATTATACCGCCGAGGTAACATGAAAGCTGTGCTGTGATTGGTTGTTTTATATTATACTGAGGTAACATGAAAGCTGCACTGTGATTGGTTGTTTTATATTATACTGAGGTAACATGAAAGCTGCGCTGTGATTGGTTGTTTTATATTATACTGAGGTAACATGAAAGCTGCGCTGTGATTGGTTGTTATATATTATACTGAGGTAACATGAAAGCTGTGCTGTGATTGGTTGTTTTATATTATACTGAGGTAACATGAAAGCTGCGCTGTGATTGGTTGTTATATATTATACTGAGGTAACATGAAAGCTGCGCTGTGATTGGTTGTTATATATTATACTGAGGTAACATGAAAGCTGTGCTGTGATTGGTTGTTTTATATTATACTGAGGTAACATGAAAGCTGCGCTGTGATTGGTTGTTATATATTATACTGCTGAGGTAACATGAAAGCTGCGCTGTGATTGGGTGTTATATATTATACTGCTGAGGTAACATGAAAGCTGCGCTGTGATTGGTTGCTTCGGGATGCAAAGGGGTTTTTTTAGACGGCGTTCATTAAAGTGCGGCGCCGCCTACTTCTCCGTGACCCCCTGTAGTTATTATTACAGTGTTATAAGTGACGCACAGTATAATGGTCACCGGCAGCAGAAAACCCGACACGTTAGATGGACTATCCATGGAGGTTAACCTGCTCCGGTGCGTTATCTTAACTCCTCCCTTTTTCGCCCTCTTTGTTTTTTTAAATTTCCCTCTCCTCCTTCTTACTTTCAAAAAATCTGAACTTTTATTTTTTTATTTGTCTGACCCCATTATCACTTGAGGGCGAAGTCAGACGAGCATTGTTCTGTGCACACCTATGAGTAACATAGGTGGTTCCCTATGGTGTGTTCACATGTCCGTCTTTTATAGGCGCAAAATACTCACACCTGCAAAAGATAGGACATCTGTGCAGTGGCAAGGTCCGCGCTACGCGTAAAATATCCACACGGGGAGGCCCCTCATCACTGAACACTGTATCAGCAATGTCACAGTGTTCAGTGATGATGGGACTCGCCGTGTGGATGAAGGAATCCCCTGCCACAGCTGTCACAGTGTGCAGTGATGAGGGGACTCCCCGTGTGGATGAAGGAATCCCCTGCCACAGCTGTCACAGTGTGCAGTGATGAGGGGACTCCCCTTGTGGATGAAGGAATCCCCTGCCACAGCTGCTACAGCTGTGGCAGAGGATCGCGATCTTCTCCAATGGCTTTCAATGGGGCCGATGCTGCAGGTGAAGATCGAGAGCTCTCACAGACTCTACTAGGTGGAGCGACCAGTGCCTTTTTAGACAGATGAGCTAAAGCCCCTCCATACCAGGTGTAGAATAACTGCTGGCTCTGTTGACCTAATGCTTATGTCCTATCATACATAGATGCCATAGATGTATAATAACATGTACCTTTGCTGTGACCACTTCTGTCTACTTTGCCTTAGAACTTATCGGGGAGAAGCCTTGGTATTTTACATAAAAGTCTGCATCTTAGAGACTGTTGAAGATGCACTAGAGATAAGACTTGATACGCCGAGTGCTGTTCTGCAGAACACGGACATTTTTAGTGCATGCGGTGACAATTCGGCTCCATGTAACGTTGAAGTAAATTACCACATTTCCTAACTATAAGAAAAATAGAAAGCTGTCCCATGACTCAGGTTCCAGTTGTATTGTGTAACCTGCTATTCCAGCACCTGGTAACTTGGCCAGTGTGATGCAACGTCTACGAAAGTCAAGTCATTGTTTGCTAAAACACATGTAGGAGGAAGCCTAAGCACCCCAATTGCAAAGCCTAAATAATCCCCCCCACATTGAGGTCATGTATACCACCCAGTATGACTACCTAGTCAACAGCTACCCATTTATCCCTAATATTGCCCCACTGGCAGCTCCCAAAGAGGCCAGCCAGGGTCCGATGTTCTTTAATCCTAATTCCAAAACATACTCTTGAGCAAGGCACAGACTTTACCAACCTATGCCCTCTATATCAGGGCCATGGTCTGGCTAAAAGATGTTGTACAAAGGCAGAGTCATAGCTATGCTTTCGTCATCTTCTGCAAAGATTTGGTTTACCCTAGCCCTGTATCCAAATACCCTGTAAACTGTAGAGTGGCTTGTTGGTGCTCCATGGCACTTAGGACTTAGGCATCTGCACTCTCAGCAATGAACTGACCCTGTGCATTCCGACTACCATCAGTCATGTTCAGGTGGTACTGCTGTCAAAAGCCCACCTGTGGGCTGCCACTAACTCGATGCCCAATAGTCACTGCATCAAAGCTACAAAGTTTGTCTTGCCCAATGATCAGTTTCTAGTGAAAGATAACAATGAGCAGACTGGGTCTCCAAAATGCTGCCCTTCATTTCACAAAAGTTTAAATGTCAAAGGCCCCAAATAATATTTAGTTGTGCCTCCCTTATAGAGATACTAAGCTTATGGTATGGGATTAAAAGGCTGCATAAAGATTATTTTATTCCCATGGGTGCAACTACTGCTGTAGCAGTCATAGTGGCTAATACAGGGACTGCAGCTTCCGGGGGACCGTCCAGCCGGATGGTCTGACAAACCTCCTTCACCTGCCGAAGCCAATGTCAAGAGACAGAAATAGCACTGCAACCACAGAGGATGCCCGGCCTGGCATACAGTGGCATAGCTATTGGGGTCATAGACACACTGTTGAGGTCCCAGGGTCGGAGAAAGCCCACACTGCCTTGTGTCAGCAACACAAAGTGTACAAAAAAGATTAATAATTTGGAGGTACGTAAAGCAAACTGGGGGCACAGGGGAACCACTAGTAATTGGCGGACCATGAAAGGACCACTGCTATTCGTTGGGGGCATAGACAGACCACTGCAACTTCAGGGGCCACAGCTAATTAGGACACCACAGTGGGAGTCCTACTACTTATAAGGGACTCAAAGGGATCATTACTATTTGGAGGCCATAGTGGGACCACTACTAATTGGGAGGGAAACAGAGGGTTCACTAATACTTAGGTCACAGAAAGACCACTATTACTTGACGGGCTACAGAGGGACTACTACTGTTTCTGAGGCCACTGAGAAACCACTATTGATTGGTACATCCCAGTGGGAGCTCTACTACATGTGGGGAGTACTGAGGGGCCATTACTAATTGAGAGGCCACAGTGAGAGCACTATTGTAGGGGTCACAGGGGATCAGTACTACTTGGGGGGACAAATAAGGACCACTATTACTTGGGGGGGGGGTAAAGAAGAATCACTAATATGTGGGGAGGCTACAGAGGGACCACTACTCCTTGAGGGGCTACATAGAACCCACGTTTAATTGAGGGGTACAGAGGGACAAGTCATAATTGGCAGACTACAGAGGGACCACTACTAATTGGGAAGCCACAGTTGGAGCACTACTACTTGTGGGGGACCACTAGTACTTGGAGATCCACAGAGGGACCACTAATATTTGTGGAGGTCAGAGAGGGATCACTACTACTACTGCTAAGAGGACCATTTCTACTTAGGGGCCACAGAGGAACCACCACTATACAGGGGGGCACATGAACATAAATGTCTAGTTTTCATGCTGGGGGGAGAGGGCCATCCAAAAGCTAACTACATTGTCCATCCTTTTCTGGCTACACCCCTGATTATACTTCCGGAGTCACAATGCTTGAGTAGTCTTCTTCAGGTGCCTATTAAATTTGTGCAATAGGGAACAAGAGGTCAGAGGCCCCTGTCCATGTGGACATCTGGGGGTCCAGATATCTCTAATGGGGGACCTTGGGACATTTACCTTCAAGCTGAGGAGGTATAATCAGAATAAGGATAACTAATGATGCTGATATTCTACTTCTGGCTCCTTCCGCACCTGACAATACGACATTACACGGTGCATTTGCTGGGTCTGACCAGGTTACCGTATGTTGCCTGCCGCTTGGCCTCCTGCCTGTATTGGTTGCTTCCAAGACTCCGGACCTTTTGGAAGACTCGCGCTGGAACGAGTACAAGACTGAGAGAAGACAGATGCTTTTTTCTCACTCATTTCACCCTGCTAATGGTTAACTTACTGGAAAATGACAATATCTTTAGCACCGTAACTTGGAGGAATCGCAGCCAAAGTAGAAGGCGCTTGAGTCACCAGTTCCTGAATGCGGTCCTGTGCAGCCTTCACTATATACAGTACTGACGGGGTTACAGATTACAGATATGCCTGTGCAATGGCTGCATGACAAGCAATTACAGCACTTCAAGTCCCATAGGTTTATATTAGAGTCAAGCCTCATCAACATGGATAGCAGAGGCATCAGGCCATAGTGGCGAGGGGACCCTGTGGCCCTTCAGCCACATGAGGAGACACCAGTACAGGGGCGTACATAGAGCTCAACAGCCTTTATAAGATGATGGGCTTAGATGCAACAACTCAGCTCTAAATATTGCAGTCACCATATAATATATAGTCAGATACAAGCTCTACACAGTGATTACAGTGCAGTTACATCCAGTGACCACTGGGGACGTCTCTGTTGATTGATGTCGCTCATTTTTTGTTTTTCTTCTGTATCTTGGTCCAGATTGCTATGAAGACTTCTTCCAGCCATGACCGGTCCCTGAACATTGCCCCTGTCCTGATGCTACCGCCAAAATCCCTCTTAGAAGCCCTCCCTATAGTCATAGTGCTTCTTCTATGGCCCTATTTAATAATAGTGCCATTTCTGTGGCTCCACATATTACTGGAGATCCCTCTGTGGCCCCACTTAATAATATTGCCCATTCAAAGATCCAAATAGCCCTCTCTGTGGCTCCAACTAAAACAGTTCCTTCTTAGTAGTCCAAACTAAAACCAGTGCCTCCTCTGCAACCCCAACTAAAATCAATGCCTCCATTGTTGCCTTGATTACAAATAGTGCCCCCATTGTGAACCCAACTAAGTATCTCCTTAGTGGCCCTTACTAAAAACAGTGCCTTCTCTGTGGCTCCAACTAAAAAGAGTGCCCCCATTGTGATCCCAACTAAAAATACCATCTGCTTTGTGGCCTCCAACTAAAAATAGTGCCCACTTTGTGGCCCCAACTGAAAAATTGCCCCTCTTTGGTCCAAACTTAAAATAGTGCCCCTTTGGTGGCCCAAACTAAAAACAGTACCCCCACTGAACCTCTGGGCAGACAGCAACCCTATAAGCATCTTTAACTGATTGACAGAAGTCCTGGGCAGAGAATGCTGTATGAAGAGAACAGCTGGCTCCTCACCCCCCCCCCCTGCTCTCTTGTACATACATTGTGCTATGATTGCAGGAGGTGGGCTGAGGAGTCAGCTGTTCTCTTCATACAGCATGCCACGCCCACAACTTCTATAAGTGAATTAAAGGGTGGTCGAGTTGTAAACTATTGATAGTCTATATTCAGGATGGTGGATCAGCGAGGCTCCACCAGCTGGAATCCCCACAGATCAGCTGTTCACTGAGTTAGTGCACTCACGCACTGAGCTGATTTCTTCAAGAAGCAGACAGCTCCATTCTTGCTGTAGTGGTCGAGCTTGGTATTACAGGCAAAGTTCCTATTCACTTTAATGGGAACTTTTCCTGTAACACCAAGCCCTACCACTACAGTGGGGACGAAGCTGTTTGCTTCCTGTAGAAATCTGCTCAATGCATGAGTGCCAATCTACTGCTGATCTGCTATTGATGGCCTATCCCATGGATAGGCCATCGAATGTTTACAACTGGACACCCCCATTAATGATTCTTATAGGGTTGGTGCCCAGCCAGAGATGCCGCACAGCTACATAATTACTTTTTACTGGACCTTATTATTGCTGGTAAGAAATAATTACCTGCACTGGCCTGTAAATGGAATTATCAGCTGGGCCAGTGGTTTACTGGCTGGGTGGCAACCCTACTGGTGGCTTGCTAGCCACGTCACCCGGTAGCACCCCACAATTCTGTGGGTGCCATATTATGGCTCAGTACAATTGGCCCCAACACACTTGTGTGCCTCCATCCCAAAGATTGCGCCGATACATTATAACAATTGGTATTCCAGCAGTCTCTTGATATGAGTCTTTACTACGTAAGACTTTAAGGTGAACAGATTGACTTGATAAAGAGTTACAGAAGTGGATGACACAAAGCAGCGCTACAATCATTTCTTCCCGGCGCTTTTGTCTGATTTCCCAGCATACACATTTTTACTACTGAGAAACCTATTACGGAGCGCGGTGCATTATAAGCCGCCTCTGGAGCCCGCGGACGGGGTTTACCGTAGGGTGTGACTGGGAAGAGGAAGGCTCCGTAGATGGAGTTTTGCTCCACACTTGAGAGGATAAAGGCTTATAATGTGAGATGCCAGGAGAACTACAGAGGACCAGGGGAGGAACGTCTTCTAACACATTTTCCTGTTAAAACCACTCTGCTTGACTGCTCCATTGGTTCCCCTGCTGTTTTGGCTCTTGAGTGTAAACTGAAATGCAGCAAGGGGATAAACTGCTCGAAATCAGCAGTTATTGTAACACAAAGGAAAAGCTCGTGCCGTAAACATAAAAACAATGGAAACGTCTTGTGGTTTATGCTAGGACCAACTGTGTCTGATCTGCCGATTACTCCAAGGGCCGATGTGGAACCAAGAAGTTTGCAAAGTTGGACTGTAGCGGCACAGTCATCCACAACGCTGAGCCACGAGTATAATGAGCCAGCCGTGGACTCATTAGGAATGATTTCCCCTCTATGATTAGAAGGAGCGATGGTGGAATAATTACGGTTTCCCATTTTCAGCAAGTAAATGATATTCTTTGCAGAATGAAAAGACAATACAATTTTCCAGTTTTCACTATCTCTGCTTGCCGACTCTTCATGGGAACCTTCAGAGGTTACTTTCCAAAGTTAAAGCCCCCTTATATAATGAAAGGGTTCTCTATCCGTTAGGCACCGTTTTCAGTATCTCTGCTTGTTGCCTTTCTATGGAAACCTTCATAGTTTAGTCGAATGGGGTATACATTTGTTAGGGTCATGTGATAGAGCCGCAGGCGCACGGTCAGCTAGGATACTGCTATACGGCACGGATAAGTTGGGGAGTTTCTGCTGTGGAATTGCAGGTGGATAATCATCAGTCTTTATAGTTTCAGCAAAGTGGACGAGGCTTTACTAAATTCCATCCCCAGGACCATAACCCTTCTGAGTTTGGTCTCTTTCTTAGGTGCATCACCTAAAACATGAGGAGAGGATGGTTAAGACCTCTAAATCAACCTTCGGTTCTTTCTTCCTTCTCATCCTTGCTCCATTCCTTACCCTTCCTTCCTTTCCTTCCCCTTTCTTTACTTCACTCCCCTCTTTCCTTCCCTTCCTTCCTCCTTTTTTCCCTACCATGCTTCCCTTCCCTTCCTTTCCTTTCTATTCCTTACTTATCCTTTCCCTTCCTTCTTTCCTTTCCTCCCCCTTCCTTTCCTTTCCTTCCCTCCCTCTAATCCTAATTTCCTCCCCACTCTTCCCTTCCTGTTGTACCACCTGTAACTTGGATACAAGATGTGATACAGGTGGGCATGGAGGCTCTAGTACCCTGTTGTACCACCTCTAGCTTGGATACAAGATGTGATACGGACAGACATGGAGGCTCTAGTACCCTGCTGTACCACGTCTAGCTTGGATACAAGATGTGATACAAGCGGGCATGGAGGCTCTAGTACCTTGTTGTACTGCCTCTAGCTTGGATACAAGATGTGATACAGACGGGCATGGAGGCTCTAGTACCCTGCTGTACCACGTCTAGCTTGGATACAAGATGTGATACAAGCGGGCATGGAGGCTCTAGTACCCTGTTGTACCACCTCTAGCTTGGATACAAGATGTGATACAAGCGGGCATGGAGGCTCTAGTACCCTGTTGTACCACCTCTAGCTTGGATACAAGATGTGATACAGACGGGCATGGAGGCTCTAGTACCCTGCTGTACCACGTCTAGCTTGGATACAAGATGTGATACAAGCAGGCATGGAGGCTCTAGTACCTTGTTGTACTGCCTCTAGATTGGATACAAGATGTGATACAAGCGGGCATGGAGGCTCTAGTGTCTTGTAGGGCAGCCTCTAGCTTGCATACAAGATCTGATACAAGCGGGCATGGAGGCTTTCGTACCTTGTTGGGCTACCTCCAGCTTGGATACAAGATGTGACATATTGTTTATCCACGTTTGTCAAGCAATAAAGGAAATCCTCATTTGTACTCACTGGAAGATTGAAGTACTACTTAAAGTTTTTACACCAGGAGGGGGCTTCTGTGGTCACCATATCCCCCTCCTCCGAAGTAAGTGTTATTATCTCTTGGAGATAAGTCACGGAATAATTCTTGAATATCACACCTTCGGAGTCCTATGAGCGCAGGATACTTTTTAACAAAGTGTTTTTTCCTTATTTCCTGTATCGGGGGGATATCCTCCTTGTGGGGTCCCCTAATATTCCTGACGTTCTCCTCGGACCAATAAATTGTGATTCATCCAAAAGCACAGGTGAGGCATCTGGTAACACCTAGGGCCCAGATGTCCACACCAGGTGAGCTATAAAGAACTTTCTATTATCTGAGGTGCTTTCCGCAAACTAGTATTATCCAGGAAGTGATGGCTGTGATTGGTTCTTCGACCGCTGCTCAGCCAATTAATACAGCGCTGGATAAACCAATAGGAAGCGCATCGGAGCTGTGGAGAGAAGTGGGAGGGACCTGGACTGAATAATGAGACCGTCCCCGAAAATAACACCTTTTGGAGCAAAGATTAATATGACAGGGTCTTATTTTCGGGGAAACACGATATCTATCTGTCCGTGTGACTATCTATCTATCCATATATATATATATATATATTTGGTATATTACATTATTACATCTTTATATTGCTAGTATATCTAGGCTTCTAAAAATATAGGAACGCTCTTTTTGAGATATTGACCCTACCTCTCTCTCCGGACTTTCAATGTAATGGTCAGTCATCAATCGCAGCCCAAACAATTAGTTTTATGTCTGTGACACAAAATGCTACAACCTTGTCTCATTCCGAGGGCTTCAGTTTTCAGTCCCCTCTCTGGACCATGCAATGCTTGGTAGAACTATTGATCTGATTTAGACAATTCGAGGGGGATTTTGTGTTTTTGCTACTCCATTTCTGGCAACCTAATAACCCATCATGGTTGTACGGACCCCATACAATATCAGCACTGCACTCTGCATACAATATCCACTCCAAGCTGTAAATTCCATAGATTTCTAATTCTAATACATTTTGACATTATTTTTGAATTTATTTTTTGAGTTTCCAAAATGTAATTTCTTTGTACGACTGCAACCGAACAACTGCAAAGCTAAGCTTCCTGAGCAGTGAGACGCCCACTGATCCGCAGGTTCTCCCCTGTCCTGTGGATAGGGAATACCGTGTAGTCTTGGTACACCCCCTTTAAGCCATAATCATATGGGGGGAATCTGCATTGGATTTTACCATGTGGATTCGGCTTCAAAATCCTCACCAGAAATCAGTAGTTGAGCTGCAGATTTCTGCCGCAGCTAATGCACTTGTATGCCCTGGGAGCTGCACATGAATTTAACCCTTTTGAATGGGCATAGCCACATGTGGATGACCTGAGTGCAGAAAAAACTCATAACGTATAAACTACGGTGCAGATTCCCATTAAAAGTCATGGTGCATGGATGTGCAAGGCAGACGCCCAGGTACTACTTTGTGCTGTAATGAGCTCTGTTATGGTTCTTACAATTATGTAATCTGATGGTATAAGTGTGACCTCTACTGGCCATCATACATTACTGCAGGTTGTGTATTCCCATATAGAGTGTTGCATGTGACTTCCCATTGGCTACAGAGGTCAGATGGGAGATATAGAGGACTTGAGATCATAGAGAGCCACAAGCCAAAGAGCAATTTCAGTGGTATTAAGCCATAAGAGAGACTGCACCACAAAGAGAGACCTGCCAAAGGACTGAGGAGTCAGTTTGCAGAGTTCTGGAGAATCTGTGTCTGTTAGAGAGGGTCAGTTGCACAAGTAAGGAAGCAGCCAGTGTTTGAGAAGCGAGGCTCCATAATGTGCCAGAACCAACGTCGTTGAGAGAACTAAGCTGCAGCGACGACAGCTAGTGAGACGCTACAAAGTATCCACATTGTCCTGCAGATCTGTGAATCACAGTACCCTAACAGACTTGCAAAGATGCGTCACCTACATTACAGACTGAACACGCTGGAGATTTGTAAGTGAGGTCGGCCCTCAGAAAAAGGTCTGACTTCTGCACACGGGTAGTAACTTAAAAGCAGGCCGGTCAGTTATAATACACAAGTGCAAGCCAACACTAGAGGACACGTACTTATCCATCGGTTGTAGACAAGTAATTGGACAACACTTGTGTTACTGTTGGACTGTCAGCTGGCGACCGCCATTGCTGGGATGAAACATTGGGTGGTGCTACCACATGTTCTACAGTGAAGTGTGTTGCTGAACTCTGTGATTTATAGCAGATTACAATAAAATCATGCCATTTTTTATCATGAAAGTCAATAGGACTTGCATGAAAATCGCAAGTTCATGCGATGCGATAAACAAGGAGGCTCCAAAGGGAAACATGGGCTACAAAAAAACGCAAATCGCGGCAAGATAGAACAGGATGCAATTTTTTTGACTTGCAAGATGGCATCAGAGAAAACATTGCTAATGTGAAGGAACCCATTGGAGGCCTGGGCTTCACATACATTCGTTTTCTCAAGTTATTGCATTGTGGCAAAATCGCGCAATTTTGTGAAAGCAGCCTAAAAGTCAGCTAGGTTGTCTAATGTTCCTGAACATTACTTATCTATTAACAAAAGCTTCTACGGCAACTTCATCTCAAGTTTAGGTGTTGGATATTTTTGTAAGCCGGTGCCCGCATTGTACCCGCGTCGCCGACCGTAACAGATGCGCCACAGATTTTATGTGGATTCTGTATCAAGTTCATGGCAAAAAAGACAAATATCGTATACACTGAATATAGACAATCCATCGGCGCCTCCAGAACGCTTCACGTCTCTCTAGAACATTTATATAAGATGGTTTCAACCTGGAAAGTCACCCAAGAAAGGCAAAAAGGAAGGAAAACAAGAATAAATGCAGCAATAAAGCCGTTCTCATGCATAGCTTGTGAGTTTCTTCCTCTCCTTCGGAGTTCAGCAGCAGGAATGTTCAGTCCTGTTAAAACATTATAATTTAGTTGACCGCTCAGTCAATTTGGAGTCAGATATACTACTTAGAACATGGGAGGAAAAACAACGACTTCCGCACTACTGGAAACATCAAACGGTACTTTTTGCACTATTCCCCCTGCGAGTCTCCAGGGGAAATCCCTGACTCACAATCTTTCCACTGGTAAGAACATAGATTCTTCAGCTTGAGAAAGAAGAAGGGAAAAAAAAGAACCTGCGTTATTTGGTGACGGCTCCAGCAAAACCCTCAACAAGCAGAATGAATTGGAAATTACAAGCATGACTAAAAAATACATTCCCCACCAGTCACCAAGTTGTGCTCCCTATTTGTCTCTGACACCTTGGAGAGCAGTAAACATTAATAATGTATGGGTGGTAGGAATGCATTGTCAACTAACCTTGCAGAGAATTCAGCCGGGACCCGGCAGAGCTGTGAAGATGGGAATCCTATCTGCGGAGCACCTTATTTATAGAGAAGGGGTTTTTGGAAAGTGGTTAGGTGTGGCAGTAACCATGAATCACCGGGAAGGAAGGTTAAAAGTCTCACAATGAGGCCATAATTGAGTTCATTGATCATATTCTGGAACCATTCGGAGCCTCTCCTGTCTTGTATCTTATCTCCTGTATACAAGATATGGTACCTGTGATATCAGATACACCGAGGAAATTATAAGGACATCATTTTTCATGTAGAAGACGATGCGGCTCTAATGGAAGTTTATAAAAATAATACTGAGGGAATTCAGGTGGAGGTTCATACGGGAGGAAGAACATCTTATACTGGACCATCCTGCTAATAATAGGGCTAAGCATGATGGGACTGCTGTCTATAGAGGTAGACAACGCAAGTGGAGTCATCAGTCTCATCTGTGTTATATCTCACTTGTCAGCCGCACCTCAAAAACATCTCCAGAATACCTCCACCCCGTGCCAGTCACTACAGCAATACCGCCACCCTGTGCCAGTCACTACACCAATACCTCCACCCGGTGCCAGTCACTACAGCAATACCTCCACCCTGTGCCAGTCACTACAGCAATACCTCCACCCTGTGCCAGTCACTACACCGATATGTCTACCCTGTTCCAGTCACTACACCGATATGTCTACCCTGTTCCAGTCACTACACCGATATCTCTGCCCTGTGCCAGTCACTATACCAATATGTCTACCCTGTGCCAGTCACTACACCAATATCTCCACCCTATGCCAGTCACTACACCGATATGTCTACCCTGTTCCAGTCACTAGACTGATATGTCTACCCTGTGCCAGTCACTACACCAATATCTCTACCCTGTGCCAGTCACTACACCAATATCTTCACCCTGTGCCAGTCACACTGATATGTCTACCCTGTGCCAGTCTCTACACCAATACCTCCACCCTGTGCCAGTCTCTACACCAATACCTCCACCCTGTGCCAGTCACTACACCGATATGTCTACCCTGTGCCAATCACTACACCAATACCTCCACCGTGTGCCAGTCACTACATCCGATATGTCTACCCTGTGCCAGTCATTACACTGATATCTTGACCATGTTCCAGTCACTACACCAATATGTCTACCCTGTGCCAATCACTACACCAATGTCTTCACCCTCTGCCAGTCACTACACTGATATCTCTACCCTGTGCCAGTCACTACACATATATTAACCCTGTGCCAGTCACTGCACCAATATCTCCACCCTGTGCCAGTCACTACACCGATATGTCTACCCTGTGCCAATCACTACACCAATGTCTTCACCCTCTGCCAGTCACTACACTGATATCTCTACCCTGTGCCAGTCACTACACATATATATTAACCCTGTGCCAGTCACTGCACCAATATCTCCACCCTGTGCCAGTCACTACACCGATATGTCTACCCTGTGCCAGTCATTACACCAATGTCTTCACCCTCTGCCAGTCACTACACTGATATCTCTACCCTGTGCCAGTCACTACACTGATATCTCTACCCTGTGCCAGTCACTACACATATATATTAACCCTGTGCCAGTCACTGCACCAATATCTCCAACCTGAGCCAGTCACTGTACCGATATCTCCAACCTGTGCCAGTCACTACACTGATATCTTCACCAAGTGCCAGTCACTGCACTGATATCCTCACCATGTGCCAGTCTTTACACCAATATCTCTACCCTGTGCCAGTCACTGCATGGATATCTCCAACCTGTGCCAGTTATTCACCGATACCTAAATGGCAGAGCACCTCTAGGATGCCCACAGGGCCCAGTAGGGTTGCCCATTTGAGACCAGTGCTTTAATCAGACTATACTCACACACACAATGCCCGGAGCGTCGCTTGGCATATCTACAGCAGGAGCCGCAGGAGTTCAGGCATTCGGCTGCAGAAGATACTGAAAACTTGGCCCCATTTCTACCTGTTCCCAAGTTCTTACCTGTTTACCTCTTGTCTTAACCCTGAATAGACTTACCTATTAGCATCCAGCAATAGCTGCACCTGCCCCACCTATAGCCGTCTGTGGCATCTTGCCTTGCAGAAGTGAAGCCTGCGTCGCACTGAAGACATGATGCATAAACATTCGGCTGTGAGATTGGCACGTGAGATCCCTTTGATTTCGGTCATTACGGTGTAATTGCTCTCCAGTGTTATGATAATTGAGGCACCTGTATAAATGTGAAGCACTCTGTCCGTGTTTCTATACACCAAACTCCATATTATGCCTCCTTTGTGCGGTGTGGATGGAGCAGACAGGTCTATAAATTGGAAGCATATTAAACTCGCTCCCGTTGATAAGAGTCTTATCGCCTTCCTTTATGGCGTATCTACATTCGGCAGACCTCTTTGCTTTTTTTTCTGGAAGGTTAATTCATGGTAAGATGAAAATTGTGTTTACCTGGGATAATCTTACAAGCTTTGAATATGTAACAATGCGCACGCCGGGCATGTATTCTTTATCTCATAACAAGCTGGAGAAAACACCGAGTTGAATGGAAACGGCTTCTGCGACAGTCTATTAAAATGATTTCTTGTTTGTACAACATCTGTCATTTATGTTACGGTGCAGCAGGTAGGGAGGCGAATGGAGACGAGCCGCGAGGCGAATGGAGACGAGCTGCGAGCCATGAAAAGCCTTTGGGAATCAAAGTCAAAGTTTCCAAAAAGATGAAACTTGGTCTTAAAAAAATCAAGTCATTCTTGGCCGGCCCTGGTTGTATGTGACTTGTGAGGTCATACATGGCGCCGGCCACCAGCTTGTAGGGGGGCACCAGCAGTAGGCTGAGGATGATCGCCTCCTTAGGTCTGCCCCGCCAGATGATCCTCTTCCTCCATGTGGCAGCATCTTGTGGAACTACATGAATCATCCTCTTCCTGCTCTGGCTCCTCCCCTCTGAGAGGTGCTGCTGTCAACCTATCAATGACCCCCTGTAACACAATTGCTTGGTTCTTCTACTGTATTTATGTTATTTGCTTGGTCCTGGTATTGTATCTATCTACTAACGTTTGTGCGAGTGCTGTATTCATGTGCTGAGCTTGGTTCTAGTTCTGAATTGTTGTTATTTGCTTGGTCCTGGTATTATATTTATGTACTCAGTTTGGTACTAGTTCTGTATTTATGTGCTGAGCTTGATTCTTGTATTGCATCTATGTACTGAGGTTAGTTCTGTTGCTGTATTTGTGTGCTGCGCTTGGTTCTAATTTTGTGTTTATGTTATTTGCTTGGTCCTGGTATGGTATTTATGTACTCAGTTTGGTACTAGTTCAGTTTTTATATTCTGAGCTTGGTTCTGGTGCTGTATTTATGTGCTGAGCTTGATTCTTGTATTGCATGTCCTGAGTTTAGTACAAAGGGAACTTTGAGACTGCTGGCCGTGAAATATAGAAGGCAAAGGAGCAAGAGCATGGAGACAGGAACCGGACCATCACCGACCAGGAAACTGAGAAGCGGAGAGTAGGATCGCTGGGGACGGTAGATGCTACAACTTCTGCCCAACAAGCTGTAAGTGAGGCCAGCTTCATCACAAACTGTTGGTGAGCCCATCACTAGGGCAAGCCGTAATTAGTCAGCAAGCCAGATGTAGACAGAGACAGTTTGCCTTAAGGACACTGAAGTGTTGACCACATTTCAGCGCTGGCGCCCTTCTCACGGAGTTATTTAGAGACGGTGTGACTGTACAGAAGTCGGTCTTTCCAATAGACTGTTTTTGCAGTAGTAACCACCAATGGGAAGCTGAGCTTTATACTCCGTGATCTGTATTTCCTTGTGGTGGTATTGTTAATAGTCGGGTGTTCACTAGGTCCTATTCACGAAGTGTTGTTATAGTCAGCGATAGATAGTCCCTAGGCCAGTGCTTCCCAACTCCAGTCCTCAGCACCCCCAACAGGTCATGTTTTCAGGATATCCTATAGCAGTGGTGGCGAACCTATGGCACGCGTGCCAGAGGCGGCACGCAGAGCCCTCCTTGCTGGCACGCGCCACGGTCAGCCACTCACCATGTTAGTGAAAACGAGCAGGGGTCACTGCTCCCGTTGTGGGACGTCACTATTACTACTCGGGCCACTGTGGGATGTCACTATTACTACTGGGGTCGCTGTGGGGCATCATTATTACTACTGGGGCCGCTGTGGGGCGCAACTATTACTACTGGGGCCGCTGTGGGCTGTCAGTATGACTATGGGGGCCACTGTAGGCTGTCACTATTATTACAAGGGCCACTGTGGGCTGTCACTATTACTGCTGGGGCCGCTGTGGGATGTCACTATTACCGCTGGGGCCACTGTGGAGGGGGGGTCACTTTTACTTCTGGGGCCACTGTGGGGGGTCACTGTTACCACTGAGGCCACTGTGGGGGGTCACTGTTACCACTAGGGCCGCTCTGGGGGGTCACTATCACTGCTGGGATATGTTCATACGTGGTGGAAATGCTGCAGAATATCCTCAGCAGTTCAAATCTGCACCCTGTCTATTTTGAAACGGCCCTGTCCTTTTTAGAACGACGGGGCTAAAATCATACATCGTGATAAGCCCCGCCCCCTGACATGTTGGCACTTTGCGATAAATAAGTGGGTTTTGGGTTGCAGTTTGGGCACTCGGTCTCTAAAAGGTTCGCCATCACTGTCCTATGGTAAGAAGCCCCGTGGCAATGTCTGAGGACTAACAACAATGTGCAATACTGAGGAGATCCAGAAACCATGACCCGTTGGGTGCCTTTAGGGTTGGAGTCGGGACACACCGCCTTAGGCCTTCGAAGCTGAACGGCACCTCATTATGTTGTATTATAGTTGAGTTCCATTTCTGCGTTTCCCATAAATCCAGTACATTCTGGTTCCGCCATCTGCGGCATCGGGTCCCGATGGCTGCACCGCCGCCCCTCCGCCCACAACATGGATTTGGCTACTGCAGATTAGCTGCATATTCTCTTCCAATTTTCCGCTGCGGAAGTTCCACGGCGTTTCCGCCCGGCGTGAAGGCATCCTTGGAGTTTGACGTTCAGCTGCTGTTCTGCTACGTTGCTAAAGAAAAAGGGAGCCCGCTCGGAGTTGAGCTCATTATACAGCCGTAATATATTTAATTTGCTTTGCTTTGCTCACTGTTTGCACTGCAGCTGATGTTATACAACAGGCCGGCGTGATTTACCGCCTCGCTATATTCCGTGCATAGCGTCTAATTCCTGCAAGCACTGAACCTTTCGTAATTAGCATATATTAGAAAAAATAAAACAGGTATTGTATGAAATGATTACCGCTGTTCGCTCTCGCAGCGCCGCACCATTTACATATTTTATTAAAAACCATAATTTCTTACAAAAGGTAATATTGTATTTTATGAAAACAGCCTCGGTGATCCTGCACACAGCGCTCCGCCGACGAGCGCGATAACAGGAAGCTGAAATAATGAGACAAGAGCCTTACTTTTTAATTGAGGAACAAATTATTTCATGGAGCCTCATTAGTTATTCCCATAGATTGGAATGACAAGGCGCTAACTTTTACACATTAAACGGGTTAATTAATCAGGTAGTAATGACGTTGGGTGATACCTGAGCGTTGCCGTACCGAATATTCACGGATCTTAATAACGTGTTTAAATACCTGGAAAGTTCAGGTTTCGTTAGCGGCGCATAAATCAGAGTGGCGATGTCGCCCCTCGCCACGTAGCTTCACTGATAATTATTGTGCGCCGATTGCTAATGATTGTATTCACAGCATTTGGCTGGAAGGAAGCCGATACTTTATGTCTATATGTACAAGGGCGTCGCATCTATATGTAGGAGGTGAGTGCGCTTATGAGTAGGACGCAGCAAAAGCTTGGCATTTCCTTACAGCTAATTATATTTCTAGATCGTACTAATTAACTGCAGATTAGATTGCTTACAGAAGTAGCAGGCAGGGATGTTGTGATACCTTAGTGGGCCCCGGACAAGGGTTTCACGGGTGGAGTAGCCACCGGGATGCAGCAGATGGAGTAGCCAAAGTCTACAGTGTTCACTGATAACAGTAATAGTAGAGTATTAACGGTTCCACAACTGAACCTTTTTACTTAGACTCATCTGTCACTAACGAGATCCTAAGGATGATACTATATGTGCAATAGGAAATAAGAACAATATCAATAACATGCGACTTATCACCACCGATTCACACAACGCCCGGTTATGGAATATTTGGCACAAGTACGCAGCTTCCCCTCAGGGGTTAACACTCTAATACAGTCTCATACAAAAAATGATTCCCGTATTCCCGTATAATGCCTCTTTAATAACGAGGCTGGTTTTTTATTTTCCATTTTCCTCTTCACTCATAGCCCTTTTACTCTCCTATTGACGGATCTGTCGGGGGGCTTGTTATTTTTTTGCAGGACGAGTTGTAATTTTCATTGCTATTATTTAATGTAGCGTATAATGTTCTGAAAAACTTTAAAGGGGTTGTCCCGCGCCGAAACGGGTTTTTTTTTTTTTCAACAGCCCCCCCCCCCCCGTTCGGCGCGAGACAACCCCGATGCAGGGGTTAAAAATAAAAACCGGACAGCGCTTACCTGAATCCCCGCGCTCCGGTGTCTTCTTACTTACCTGCTGAAGATGGCCGCCGGGATCTTCTCCCTCGGTGGACCGCAGGGCTTCTGTGCGGTCCATTGCCGATTCCAGCCTCCTGATTGGCTGGAATCGGCACGTGACGGGGCGGAGCTACAAGGAGCCGCTCTCCGGCACGAGCGGCCCCATTCAGCAAAGAAGAAGACCCGGACTGCGCAAGCGCGTCTAATCTGGCGATTAGACGCTGAAAATTAGACGGCACCATGGAGACGAGGATGCCAGCAACGGAGCAGGTAAGTGAATAACTTCTGTATGGCTCATAATTAATGCACAATGTACATTACAAAGTGCATTAATATGGCAATACAGAAGTGTATAACCCCACTTGCTTTCGCGGGACAACCCCTTTAAGGCATTTCTAAGTGGAATGAAATGGGGAAAAAAAGTGCAATTCCGCCATCTTTGGGTGGTGGGAGGGGCTTGTTTTCACACGCACTCATTATGGAAAATAGTTTTTTTTTCTATACTGCTTTTAAAAAAATATTTTTGGAAAAAAATTAAATTAAAGTATTCTTTGCTGTCATTATATGACAGACATCATTTTTCACATTTTTTGTCTATATATTGGTGTGAGGGCTCATTTTTGTGCGGGACGTCCCGTAGTTTATATTGGTACCATTTTAGAGTTCCTATGACTTTTTGGTCGCTTTTTGCTACATTTTCCTTGGAAACGGGGGGACTGGAAAAGCACAAGTCTGGTGTTGTGGTTTTTAGACCGTTCACCGTGCGGGACACATAATGTGTTTCTTTGATAGATGGACATTTACAGAGGCGGGGTTGTCACATATGCTTTAATTTTTTTTATATTAATATGGGAAAAAGGTTTTTGACAGCGGCATGTAGAGTGTTAATAGGCGTGATCAGCGTCAGCACTGATTGTGGCTGTCGCAGGCGGGTGTTTGCTATCACAGACAGCTGACAGCCACCTTGTATGTAGCAGGATCGCCTCGCATCCTGCTTCATGTAAGTCCCGCAGACCCAGGATGTGATTGTACGTCCTGAACTAGTAAAGCATTATATAACACAGCTCATAACCTGGGTTTGAGCATCAGAAACATGTACCATACTAGTGTCCACAACACGAGCCTTATCTCCTATAGTAGACTTGCTAATATACTGTCTTTAACCCTTTCCTCAGTGTGCACACCAATTGTCAGATTGAGGCTAGCCTCACTTACAATATGTCGCATGGTAGTACTCACTTTGACCGAACCGGGTTAGTCCAGGCTTCACAATAATTTACTTAGATCCTTGTCACTATCCAGGTGCCCCGCTGGTCTGGAGACACAACACCGTCTCTCCTTCTCTCTTGGCTCCAGACACCCGGCAGTCTCTTGTCATTATGCTTTCTTGGCAGCAGCAGTAACTTGCCATCTCAGGCTGCAGCACCTTTTGCCATATTGTAAAAGCTGTCCTGGTAGCAAACATTAATTTGACATTTAATGTGTTATGATAACTACGATTTACTAAAATGCTGGAAATCGAATTATGGTGCGTTAAAAATTGCAACATCTGTGCATTAATGCAGAGCATGGGATGGAGACACAGCGGATGAAGCAGAGATATGGCTCACAGCTCTTTAATGCAACATTGTAACTGCCCCCAAGTCTTATGGAAAAAGGAGTCTCCTGCGTGCCACATAATCCGCGCAATATACTCAACTCCAGCCAATCCTTCTCTTCACACCGGGGTGTCTCCGCAATGTCTTGGTGCCGGTCCTGGCAGAGGTCTAGCTTGGGTCTGTAGTTAATATTCAGATCTGAAATCCCTTATTATTTCGGGGGTCTGGTTTACATTTGTTTAGGGGTGCGATGAAGGATGGCATATGCACTATTTTGTATGCAACTCCTGTAGGTTGGTGGCATGTCCTATATGCATGGCATGACCACAAAAATGCTGAACAGAGCTTTATACACCTGCTATCATAATGACATCCATTCTCAAATGTTTGGCAGTTACTTAACGGGGTTGTTTTGGGTTAAGATGTTATAGGGTACATCATAGAGATGGCCCAGAACATAGAGCTACTCTTTAAAGGGGTTGCCTGCTCACAAAAATGGAGTGTCCTGTAGTCCTGTCTGAGGATCACATGGGCTGCATTCCCCTCAGATGGGAAAACCTAGATGGCCATTTCTAGAAGCACAGACTCATTGTGTACCTACCTATAATGTAAGTTCCTTCCATCTGAGAGGGCGGGGCAGAACAGTCCATGTGACCATCAGATGGCACATTATGCTATTGCAATAAGTGTCGGATGACCAGGAAACAGAGTGCTGTTCCTACCGAGATTGAAAGCTAAGTCCTTCACTCCTATGGGTGAATGACTGCAATGCAGCCTATAGAAATATCAGCCCTTCTTTTTCTGTGAGTGGACAATCCCTTTAAGATCTCCAACTCTAATGGACCTGGGATATTCATGTTTTACATCAACAGTCATTCATTTCAGTGGTCATCATGTAATATTAGAATTCCTACAAGTCTGGTTGGCTGCGGTGTTCCCTGGCAAAATCAGTTGTTTGCTGGGAGTGCCAGGAGTCGGTCCTGCGGCGATCACTCCGATCTGAATGGGTTTGTCTTAGATGAGACAACCCTTTTGAAGAGGACTTATCATATCCTCAGGTCTGTATAACTTTGTAGCCTTGGCCCTGCTGACTCTATTGCCGTACCGGGTCCCATTAGAGTCAGCTGTCAATGCTTTGATTCTGTCAAGTGGATGGTCTTGACTACTCATTGTCAATGAAGTCCGACGTCAACCATTGATAAGCGGTGAAGAGGACCCACTTGACAAGTCCTGCCCCTTGTATTAAATGGGACTTGGTATAGGGGAACAGGGGAACCAGATAGAAAATTAAACCAGCAATAACGTCAGTGGGACCATGACTGCAAAACTACACAGATGGCCCCATTGGCTTGAGGACATGACTTGGAGTCTTTAAGGGGTTTGATAGACACAGTGCCTCTTTAAGAGTGAGGCCAAGGAGGGGGTGGGGGGGGGGTGTCCCGGGATTTAGAACCTTCACACCTAAGTTTTCAGATTTTGAGAGTAATTACCGACGGAATCTTCTTACGAATATATAGAATCTCATTACCATCCATCCATAATGAAGCCGTATGACAAGCATCCCACCACAACAGGATAGAAAAGCCGGAAAACCTCCAGATACGACAGAACAGGCTCCTAGTATCTATTTGCGTTCTGCAGCTTGTTCAGTCCATAAGAAAAAAATGCCTGTTTTATACTAAATTAAAAACAGAGAAAGGAAGCGGCCTTAATGGTTCGTTTTTGCCAAAACAGGTTATGGTTTAGTAGAGCAAGGAGCACAAACATTTGTTGAATATCACCATGGGACATCCGTGCTAGGTAAATTCCTCGCAGAATGAATTCCCCGAGGCCTCCAGCTCTCGGTGTTAAGGTTACACTTGCTTGACTCTGTCATGTCAAGCTACAACTCTCTAAGTATAATTGTTCTTTTCTCCTTTCCTTAAGTCCTGAGTCTCTTGGAAATCAGACAGTATGAAAATAATGCAGTGCTCACACTTTCCCGAATGCACTTGTGAAGAGGTGAGCTCCGTGTATCAGGCGCTTTACTGATCGATACAACCAAGAAGATTGAACAAGGGAGGAAGAAAGCTACTAATGTATTTGAATAGTGTGATGTTCTAAGCCCTGGCCAATGGAAGAGTTAAAGAGTTAATGCCAAGACGCATAGCCCTTTGGAAATTGCAGTGTGGCCCATGCCTTTATGCAAAAAACCCACTCAATTTACGGGCATGGAAAGCGCCAATACACAACATATCCAACATATATCTGCACCATTGAAACTTGTCTGCAGCAACAGAGAAATAGTCACCCTTGTAGTAACAGTGACCCCTTAATGGACCCTGTAGCAATTGCAAAACCGTTAGTGGTCCCAGTAGTAATAGTGGCCCCCATACTGACTCCAGTAGTAATAGTGTTCCACAGTGGCCCTAGTATCAACAGTGTCCCTCGTAGTGCACCTCGGGCAGAAACCCAAGAAGTAGTGAACTCACTCCGTCCGTAGCTCCTGTTCGGCGGCTGCCTCTGTTATAATTAGCTAGCAATTGTTCTTTACCAGCCATTAGTGTGGCCAATGGCCTTAAATGGCAGTCCCAGGTCGCCTCATGGTCTTAGGTTGCCCCAAGTCTCATTCATAAAGCTGTTGGCAAACAGCTGACATTGCTGAGGAGCCTGACATCTTCCTAGCAGAGGACTCTATGGGGGAAATGCAGCATTACAGGATAGGCATTGGCATGAAAGGCCATTCCATAATAGCAGGTTGGTAGAAGGTCCGCCGGGATGGGAGCAGCTCTTACCAAGTGGCTCTTCTTTCTGGGTCGGGGCTCCCAAGTAGGGAATCCTACCCTGTGATATTAATATGTCCCAATAGGTCATATGGACAGGACATGTCATCTTGGCACAATCCATTTAAAGGGGTTGTCCAGTTTAGACGATCCCTGTCATTACAGGTCCTCAAATGATAAGCAGCTAAGGACCCCGTGCAATCAGCTGTGATCAGAGGTTGAAGGAATGACAAGTTCTCATTGCCTCAGCAAAATTAAGCATTTTATGGAGCCCAAGGAGCTAGACAAGTCAATATATTCAAAGGAAGAACAGCCCTGGCTGGTAGTTGGGGATCCTGAGTAGATGGCCCTATCTATGATGTGTATAGGCCATAATAGGACATTTAGGAAGGAACTGTTCACATCTGTGTTGAAGGCTCTATGTATGAGACTCCATTGCAGATTATGTCATATCGACAGAAAAAATAGCTCAATTGGTGACATAGTTTTTCCCAGTAATATGCCGGAAACCATAACGGAATTCAGTGGACCCCCGCTATAAGTCACAGCGTGGCTTCCATTTTTCTCCTCCCATGACAGAACAGGAAAATGGAATTTCTAATGCAGATGTGACCAGAGCCTTAAAGGGTTTGTTCCTTTAAAGACAACCCCCTTAAGAATGTGTTCCCCAAGACGTTCAGCCTATCTCCCTTGGTTCCACTCCTGGCACCCTTCCCTCAAGCAAACAGCTGATTTTAATGAGGTAACTATGGCAAGTCAAGCAATTCTACTTCAGGGTAAGTGAAGTATTATATGATGGCCTGGCGAGTTCCGGCTCAGTGAGCAGCAAACTCCATTCCAGGTTGCCAATGGATCTTATAGTTGCAAGCTGCTCAATTAGATTCAGACACAACCCCTTTAACTAGGCGGAGCTCTGAGTATGGGTGGGGCTATCCTTAGTTGTGTTATGGGGCCATTTTTCTGCACATGCCTGCATTCATAGAATTTAGGAATCCTGGAAGTCATCGCAAATGGAGCCATATATCTCTTTTTTGGTGATTATTAGAATAGCCTTGTACTAATATTCTCTATTACAACACATCCCCTCCTCTGCATCTGTTTCAGGTTAAATCCCCGTTAACTACAATATCTGAGCAAATGTGTATAAAAACATGCAACGAGCCCGACTGGAAATATGTCATCACTTAGGATAAACTAGAAACAATTACTCCTAACGAGACAGAAGACATCATAGAAGCCATATGATAATGGGGGGGTCTGAGGTATTGCTACTCCCACCGCACAGAAAGGACTTAAAAGGTCCATATAAACAATGTAACAAGATCGGCTTTGCTAATTTCATTTTACAATTATCCCAGGAGGCAGCAGTCACGGATCTATCTGCCGCTTTAGGTACTGGCCAACCACAAAGCCTTTGAGGAACCGGTTTAAAGCAAGCAGAGCGCTCAGATGTCGTAATGTAATAACGGTATTAGAACTTTTTGATCTATTGAGAGTCGGGACTGAGCGCTGCCCGACGCATCGGGAGATCTGGGGTGGTTTCTGCAGAAAAGATGGAAAGATCAATATGAAACTGTCGCTGTAAATGTGGGAGGAAGCGGCAAAATAACGTTTCCTCAGATGAGATGGAAAACTGCTCAGATCCATGGGCGCCATCTTTTCTTTGCTTGGATTATCATATTTTTTCCACTTTTTGACCCTGTGACTGGACTTCTAAAATTTGAATAAACTGAGGCCGAATTCACAGGAGCGTCTAAATACTTGTCCGTCTTGTGTCCATAAAAAACTGATCTTTTTCCCCCTTGTTAATTTTTTTTTATTATTATTTATTTATTTATTATTACTTTGGGGAATAAAAATCCTTTTACATTTTTTGTGCTGCTGCTTTCCGAGATTCAGAATTTTTCCATCGAAGGATCGGTGAGGACTTGTTTTTTTGTAAGATGAGATGTAGTTTTTTTTAGTTCCATTTTGGGTACATTCAATTTTTTGATTACTTTTTTTTTTTTTGCAGGTGGGTTAAAAACATTTTGATCGAGAAATGAAAATAGTAGAAATCTGCCGACATTTGTTTGTCAAAACCTACATTTAGATCTGCAGTAGAGATGAGCGAGCATACTCGTCCGAGCTTGATGCTCGTTCGAGTATTAGGGTGCTCGAGATGCTCGTTACTCGAGACGAGCACCACGCGGTGCTCGTCTCGATTAAACGAGCACTGACCATTGAATTCAATGGAGCCGGCAATACAGCCGACTCCATTGAAAGCAATGGGCTGCCGGCGTACGCGGGATGAATTGTCGGGAAGGGCTTAAATATATAAGCCCTTCCCTGCAATTCATCTAGAAATGTGTAAAAATAAAAAATATATATATACTTACCTTGTCCCGGCAGAACGATGTTAGCCCATTGAATTCAATGAAGCCGCAATACAGCCGACTCCATTGAAAGCAATGGGCTGCCAGCGATCGCGGGATGAATTGTCGGGAAAGGGTTAAATATATAAGCCCTTCCCTGCAATTCATCCAGAAATGTGTAAAAATAAAAAATATATATATACTCACCGGGTCCCGGCAGACGGAGTTCAGCGCGGCAGGCTGCAGTTCTCCTGAACTGCTCTGAACAGCTGTGAGTAGTATTCAGCAGCCGGGGATTTAAAATCCCCGTCTGCTGAATAAGATGCCTCTGATTGGTCACAGCCTGACCAATCAGAGGCCAGCCCTCACTCACACCCATTCATGAATTCATGAATGGGTGAGTGAGGGCTGCCTCTGATTGGCTCAGGGGCAGCTCTCCTGCCCCTCCTGCTCTCCTGGGGGGGGGGGGGTGGGTCTCACTCTTGCCGCAATTGTGGCTTAATAGTGGAACCTGGGAACTTGAGATACAGCCCAAAATGTAGCTCCTCGCCTGCCCTATTCGTTTGTGTGTCGTTTTCATCACTTTCTTGTGTTTTGCAGATTTTCACAAATGAAAACCTTAGCGAGCATCGGCGATATACAAAAATGCTCGAGTCACCCATTGACTTCAATGGGGTTCGTTACTCGAAACGAACTCTCGAGCATCACTGAAAGTTCGACTCGAGTAACGAGCACCCGAGCATTTTGGTGCTCGCTCATCTCTAATCTGCAGATTTTGGTGCAGATTTTGACAGCAGAATTTTCTGCAGCGTCTTGTGGAATATCCCATGTGAAGGCACCGTATCCCAATAGAAGAGCTTAGGGACGGACTGGCGGACATCAATGCTCTCACCTCAGTGTCCTCTGTAGTATCATCCTCCTCTTGAATTGGCTTAAAACAGTCCACTCCTGACTGCCACCGGGCTAGTGACAATCCTCCAGGCTAGGAGTGGTGTCTGAAAAACCAGGTGACACTGCAATATTGCTGAGTGGCTGCCGCAGTCCCGCTGGGGTCCTGTGGGGCGGTCATCCACGAAATAAAAACCAAAATTGGAGTCCCTGTACTCCTTAATGAACGGGTGTAGAGATGGTGGCAGTGTGGCGCTCACTTCCACATTATCCCGGTGAACGAGGATCCATGGGGGGGGGGTGACATAACTCCACAAAGCCCCCTGGCACTCGGTACCTCTGCAACCCCCTTGTGCTTCCCTCCGGCCGGAGAAACAGTGGAATGGGAAGGTGAAGCTATAGAAAAGACAGTGTCACAGTCCTGAGGCTCCCTGACTCTCTCCTCCACTGGCGGTGAAGTTGGCGAAGCGCTGGATATCAACTCTCTCAACTCCGGCTCATCCCTGCAATAAAGCCTGGGTTGAGGTGGAGGATAAACGGCAGGATCACAGTGTAGAATCCTGGAAGTCGTGCTGTCTGCAGGGGTGGTCAAGCTGGTCTTTTGGGACAAGTCCAGAGACTTACTCACCAGCATTGGAGGCTGCTCCCCTGGGCATGTCTCAGCTTGCTGCTGTTGCTCTTGCTCCATGGTAGGGTTGATCCACCCCTTTTTTTCCCACAGCCACAGCAGCTACTGAGTAGCGGGAAATTTTTGCAGGCTCTCTGAGGGTAGAGGAAGAAGAATCCTCGGCGCCATCTTGATTGTCCATATTGCCTAACTCGCTTTTGGTGCCAAAGTCCTCTGTTCTCTGCATTTTATTGCAGGTGACTCAGCCTTGACTTCTCTGGCTTTCTCAGAGGGCTGGAGCCGGACACAACTGAACAGTCCATATACACTCAGGCATGGGCACACACTCTTCTGGGTCTGGAAAATGTCGGAGGCACTTCTTCTCTGTCTCTTTAGTGAAGGCGTGGAGGGATCATCCTGTTCATCATGCCATAGCTCCGCCCTGCAGCATCTGAGGAGCAGGCCTTAGCCGAGGAGAAGGCAGGGTAGATAAGGATTTTGTCACGGTGGTACTACCATCTACTCCCCTGAGGGTAGCTTGAGACCTGACTAAGTTACTGCTGGGGGAGGTCACAGAGGAAAAGTAACCAGGAGTTACCTTAAAGTTCTTTGTCACTCGTGACGCCACCGTTCCATCCTCTGCGGTGAATCTTGATGGTGAAATAACTTAGTCCACACACAGGGAAACTTTCTGGACAATCCGGGAATGGTAGGTAGTGTCAGTTTACTATAACTTCAGTAAATTCCAACTTACAACTGTATTTTGGCAGGGGTACAACAAGTCAAGGTGATGTGACAGGGAGGACTCTCGGGCAATCTGGACAATCCATAGCCTTAGCTATCGGTGTGATCCCGCTCCCTGTAACTCTCTCTCCTACTCTCTAGCGGTCCACACTCACACTTCTGGTGCCTTCCTTCTAGCCAAGCAACGGTCGTCCTCTCACTCAGCACTTCTTAGTAGTAGTGGTATATCCTGGGTGAACTGGTCCCAGGCCAAGTAGAAGGGTATCACTCAGCTTTCTTCATTCTCCACACCTAGACTGATCAATTGTCTGTGAGGTTCACTCACTTGCAGACTGAATAGTTGTTTCTTGCAAACAGAATAGAAGACTCTATCTCTCACTACACTTTGCAAACATATATATATAAAACAGTCACATGACACACAACATGATACATTTCCCGGACATAACCCAGACATTAACCCATTCAGTGCTGCAGAGGTGCAATACACATAGCAAATGCACACTACACATAAGACACTGACAAGGCCATGGCATGAGACAGACATATAACATTATGGAGGGGCCCCACTTACTCTGGGCCACTACAGCACTATAAGGGGTTAAATGGCAAGAATTGATGTCCAATCCCGTCTGTTGCAGCAGCGTGTTAGCTGTAGGGATGGTGTTAAAGGGATCCTATTGCCAGAAATGTTACTATTAAGCTGCCACCATCCTGTCAGTAGAAATGTTGCTATGAAGCCACTGTCACAAATGTTATCTAGCATGTTTAGTTCCTCACACACATGTATTTGTCCAAAAACATGGAATAAGAGTCATCCCACAGTCATATCTTTATTCTGTAGGTAAATGCCCACTGTTGAGTCATCTGGGCGGAGTCTGCAGCTCCCGGATTCACTATCAGCAGACTCTTCATGCCCCCCTCTTATCTGCTGCCTCCCCGAGTCCTTATGTTAGCGCTCTGATATTGTGTACACTTGATCTGTCCCGCTGCCTTTGTCTTGCAGTGCATGCGCAGTGAGGTGATGTGAATTTGAGGTCCCTACACCCCCTTCACAGCACAAGCACCAGTAGACGCATTATTCAGTCCTCTGCTTGCATCATCTAGCGCATGCACAGTGAGCTGAGCTTTAAGATGTATATACCTTGCTTCACTGTGCTGGAAGACGCACCGTGTGATCCCCTGCTCACATCCTCCAGCGCATGCGCACTGAAGCGAGGTTGGGTCTAGGTGCAAAGAACTAGATAGCGCATGCGCATTATTTTAGCATGACAAGGTGAAGCAGTGGTTAAGAGGATGACTAGTCTCCGGAACTAGTGACTCGTGGACTTGCTGGCACCACCCAGATGACTCCAGACCTGGCATTTACAAACAGGTTGCCAAACAATAGAAGTAAAACTTTGGGGTGACTCCTTTCTTTTCAGACAAGTACACGTGTTTAGTGCACGGAACGTGCCGGATAGCGCTATGGCGGTGGCTTAAAGGGGTTGTCCCGCGCCGTTACGGTTTTTTTTTTTATTCAATAGGCTTCCCGTTCGGCGCGAGACAAACCCAATGCATGTGTTAAAAAAAAAAAACGTTTAGTACTTACCCGAATCCCCGCGCTGCGGCGACTTCTTCCTTACCTTAGTAAGATGGCCGCCGTGATCTTCACCCACAGTGCACCGCGGGTCTTCTCCCATGGTGCACCGTGGGCTCTGTGCGGTCCATTGCCGATTCCAGCCTCCTGATTGGCTGGAATCGGCACACGTGACGGGGCGGAGCTACGAGGACCAGCTCTCCGGCACGAGCGGCCCCATTCACCAGGGAGAAGACCGGACTGCGCAAGCGCGTCTAATCGGGCGATTAGACGCTGAAATTAGACAGCACCATGGCGACGGGGACGCTAGCAACGGAACAGGTAAGGGAATAACTTCTGTATGGCTCATAATTAATGCACAATGTACATTACAAAGTGCATTAATATGGCCATACAGAAGTGTATACCCCACTTGCTTTCGCGGGACAACCCCTTTAATAGCGGAATTTCTTTTTAAACTCAACAAGACAGATGTGAACGGAGCCAGAAGTGAGAAGTTTAGCGGTCCAAGTTATTGTCTCCCTCGCCCCAGGTACACGGCGTGATGAGGGCTGCGCGGATTTATAGGGGATGTTGTCATTAGTAACTGCTGTATATTGTTATAATCTATCAAAAGTTATGTACTTAAAGATGAAAAAGAAATATTAACATCCCGCATGAATATTTAAAGACTACTTAGCTTGTAGAACTTCCTTTGACACTTGGGTTCGTCCTCGTCTTTCATTCTTCTTTTGATCCAACAGCACTCCGGCAAATATTGGCTGGTGTCTCTTTTTTTATGGACGTGTTAGATAAACGACTGTTATCTCAAAGAGCGCCAGGCTGTTGCCTTCAAATTACCACTAAATTATTCTCAATCTGATGTTATGTGCGACAAAGGAGGAAAAAAAGAGCACTTCATGTTTTTAAGACCCACTTTTACAATTTCCTAGATCGCCCCACATCCCGGCGGGGGCTCGACCTTCATTCCGTTCGCTACAAGACTATAAATGTCAGCAATATAAGAAGGCCAACAAAGGAAACAAAAAGAAGGCGCAGGGCTGAGAAGAGCGTTGTGATAACAGAGGATAGAAGGACATGCGGTCGTCTCACCTGGCGGGGGTGGGCTGTCTGGGTCAACTCCAGAGGAAGCCTGATGTGCAGTAACCTACCAAGCGTCACTGGACAGCGGAGGAAGGATCACAGGCAGTGGTTACTTCCAGGCGGATTTCACCTCGTTTGAAGAGGACTGCGGCATAAATTAACTCGCTGTGGAATTAGCAGTTCAGTTTTTGCGCAGCTTCGGGCTGCAGGCAGACGGGCATTTCTTTTTCAGACTTGCAAAATTTGTCAGATTTTTTCTGCGACTTTCATGGGATTTACTTGCATTTTTGTGTTTTTTATGCACAATCTCATCTAAATTGCATCGGTTTTTCACACACAAAAAAACCCAATTAGGCCTTAGTCAGACGGGCGTTTTTTCGCGCGATTTGCGCATGCGTCCGGCGATTTTATAAAACCATTGCTTTGCAATGGTATCGGACACATGAGAGCTTTTTATGCGCTCGTCCGATAAATTATAGAACAGAAATCGCAGATCGCACCTATCTGCGATCTGCGATTCCTGTTCTCTTCTCTATATGCGCTCAATGGGGCCGGCGGCAGCGCCGACCTCATTGAGAACATATAGAAGACAAATCATTCTTCTCTGCCACAGCTGTAACAGCTGTGACAGAGAAGAACGATGTTTGCCCATTGAATTCAATGGAGCCGGCAATACAGCCGCTCCATTGAAAGCAATGGGCTGCCGGCGTGCGCGGGGTGAATTGTCGGGAAGGGCTTAAATATATAAGCCCTTCCCTGCAATTCATCCTAAAATGTGTTAAAATAAAAAAAAATTGTATACTCACCTTTCCGCTGCAGCCGGAGTCCAGCCGCGGCCGCTGTCAGTTCTCCTGAACTGCTTCTCGGCACTATTCAGCCGGCGGGGCTTTAAAATCCCCGCCTGCTGAATGATCTGCCTCTGATTGGTCACAGCCCTGACCAATCAGAGGCAGGTTTCACTCACACACCCATTCATGAATTCATGAATGGGTGAGTGGCTGCTGCCTCTCAGCGCTGAGCCAATCAGGGGCAGGTCTGACTCACATCCATTCATGAATTCATGAATGGGTGTGAGTGAGACATGCCTCTGATTGGCTCAGCGCTGAGCCAATCAGGGGGCAGGTCTGACTCACACCCCCTTCACACCCACTGCAGGACGGCCGCGCGGAGCTCTGGCTGCCGGGAGAAGGTGAGTATACTGTATATATATTTTTATTTTTACACATTTTAGGATGCATTGCAGGGAAGGGCTTATATATTTAAGCCCTTCCCGACAATTCATCCCACACTCGCCCGCAGCGCATTGCTTTAAATGGAGCCGGCTCTATTGCCGTCTCCATTGAATGCAATGCGCTGGACAGCTCCGGCCCGTTTCTAATGAAACGCGGCTAGGAGCAGATTTTCGGGCGATTTGCAGGCGACTTGCGCGCACCGGTCACGCGATTTGCGGATGCGCATCCGTCATGCGATCCGCAAATCGCGTGAAAAAACGCCCGTGTGACTAAGGCCTAATTGTGCATCCAGGTTTTCTTTATTTTTTTTTATGGTCGCCATAGTTACATATGTTTAAAACAGATTGCACTTGTATCATGTAATGCTATTTGCTTTTTAAATGCAGACGTGAATGGGTGATTTTCGTACAACGTGCCGCCATTTTCTTGTGTGACTATTCATATTAAAATTAATGTGTTTTATTGCCATCCAAATTCAAGGGAAAAAGTGGAAGAGGAGCCGGCGGGAGGAGTCAGATCGGGGGAAGGGGTCGGCCTCCGACACAGATGTGGTCTTAGGGCTCACCTAAAATGTTTATCACTGGCATAGGATGGAGACATTGGTGCAGTAACTGGTTCACGGTGGAGGCATCAGTGTAGTGATTGGCACAGGGTGGAGGCATCAGTGTAGTGACTGGCACTGGGTAGAGACATTGGTGCAATAACTGGTACAGGGTGGAGGCATCAGTGTAGTGACTGGCACAGGGTGGAGGCATCAGTGCAATGACTGGTACAGGGTAGAGGCAACAGTCTAGTGACTGGTGCAGAGTGGAGGCATCAGTGTAATGACTGGCATAGGTTGCAGACATCAGTGCAGTGATTGGTAAAGAGTGGAGGCATCAGTGAAGTGACTGGCACAGGGCAGGGGCATCGGTGCTGTGACTGGTATAGGATGGAGGCATCGGTTTAGTGACTGGTTTGGAGTGGAGGCATCAGTGTAGTGACTGGCACAGAGCAAGGGCATTGGTGCTGTGACTGGTACAGGGTGGAGGCATCAGTGTAGTGATTGGAACAGGGCAGGGGCATTGGTGCTGTGACTGGTACAGGGTGGAGGCATAGGTGTAGTGACTGATTCAGAGTGGAGGCATCGGTGTAGTTACTGGCACAGGGCAAGGGCATTGGTACTGTGACTGGTTCAGAGTGGAGGCATCGGTGTAGTGATTGGAACAGGGCAGGGACATTGGTGCTGTGACTGGTATAGGGTGGAGGCATCAGTGTAGTGACTGGTTCAGAGTGGAGGCATCGGTGTAGTTACTGGCACAGGGAAAGGGCATCAGTGCTGTGACTGGAAGAGGGCAGGGGCATCGCTGCTGTGACTGGAGTGGAGGCATCGGTGTAGTGACTGGATTGGAGTGAAGGCATCGGGATAGTGACTGACACAGGGTGGAGACATCAGTGTGGGATAGAAATATGAGTCTGGCTACTGCACTCAGTAGAGATTAGCGAGGGGAGAGATTAGTGATGAGACTACCGATCAGTAGAGAGTTACGGGAGTCCGGACAAGTATGGATCAGGGTGACAGGAAGAGCTTTTGATGTTTCCATGGCAAGAAATGTGTCCAAGAAAACCCTTTAACGACCGAGCCGCGATTGTGAAGGCATGGTCTTCATTCTACATAAGCGTATAGAGTAAACCTAAAATGTAATAAAGCAAAGTCAATTAATTAGTCTCATCATTGCCACAAGGAAGAGAAATACAAATGGAAGGCTTGTTTAGTTACTTAAGATCCGCCACGGTTTCATACTTCCTTTTTCGTATTTAGGTAACGGCTCTTTTCCCATGCTCGCCGTGTACTACATCTCTTCTAACAAACTTAATTCCCTAAGTCTGGCATGTCAGCCAATATAAACAGCACTTGATGAATGAGATTCAAGGTGTTCAGTCACCTGAAGCCTGTGTTTGATGTAGCTGCTCCGCGCAGCCCCAGGACTGTGTTTTTACAGCTGTGGGGACTGTTCAAACGCTTCTCTCTTTTGGCCGCGCATTTTGCTATGACTTTAGCCTCTTAGCTCGAAAAATCCTGGACAATTTCAAAAGAACAGAATGAAATAGGAGACAGTCACTTTTTTTTGATCTTTCAAAGCCAAAAAATACTTAAAAGTAAATAAATGAAGTAGGTCGGAAAGTGCTTGTACCTAGGTGGGCCGCGGAGCTCAAGAACCGTCACTTAAGGGCCTGGACGGTTATTAAACGGAGAAACCTATGGATGAAAGGATATCCCATGTTTACACCCGCGGATTCTGATTGGGACTCCTCAAACGAAGGAGGCTCATGTCTTTCATACCAATTTCTGTACCTGGAAGGATTTTCAAAAAGTACTTAGGGCTGTTGGGATTGTAGGTGCTTAAGGCTAACTCTACATGAAGACTCTAGCTGCCACACAGGTCGTGTGACCAAAGATTGCTGTGGAGCCCCGCGACCTTACACTTTCATTGAAGTCAATGACTCACAAGTTGCTGTGACCGCGACCTGCAGATCACAAAAAAATCTAACTTCCGTGTTTTTTTTTTACAACCGGTGGGGTGTGGTTGCTGCAACATACAAGTCTTATCGTGACTCCATTGACTTCGATGAGAGTGTGAGGTGACAGGACCTGCAGAGTTTGGTGCACATTTCGTCAAGGGATTTGCTAGCATGTTGCAATATTGTATCGAATTTTGATCATGAGAAATTGGAGTCCTTGAGTCTATGCAGTCTTCCACTAGATTAGCGGGTTTACTGCTGATTTACCAAATCGTGCAAAAAATAAAGCAATAAATAAAATTGCAGTGATTATCCAATTAGCGGATCGCATGGCTTTACAAGGTCTGACTGTCATCTCAACTGAGGAACTACATCCGGACCTGAGAGCAACACTGAAGGTTGGGATTGGCTGCTGCAACTAAAATGCATCCTGAGGTCATAAAAAAACATTTCAATATAAAATAAGTTTTCAAGGAATTACAATGACAAAAAATAGTTAAAAGGAACATAAATAAGGGCCACTTATAACGGCTCATATGTGCATTAGGTTTACTCTGCAGCAGATGATCAAAATCAGCGTTATTGAGCTTAGAAAAACAACGCTGAGGGGCGACCTAATAACTGCTATATGTATAGATATATCAGGGGCCAGTACAGAGATCTCTCCCATCATCTATTATACCCAGGACTGTAACAAGGGGGCGCTCTAATAACTATGTATAGATATATCAGGGGTCAGTACAGAGATCTATCCCATCATGTATTATACTCAGGATTGTAAAAAGAGGGCGCTCTAATAACTATGTATAGCTATATCAGGGGTCAGTACAGAGATCTCTCCCATCATCTATTATACCCAGGACTGTAACAAGGGGGCGCTCTAATAACTATGTATAGATATATCAGGGTCAGTACAGAGATCTCTCCCATCATCTATTATACCCAGGACTGTAACAAGGGGGCGCTCTAATAACTATGTATAGATATATCAGGGGTCAGTACAGAGATCTCTCCCATCATCTATTATACCCAGGACTGTAACAAAGGGGTGCTCTAATAATTATGTATAGATCTATCAGGGTCAGTACAGAGATCTCTCCCATCATCTATTATACCCAGGACTGTAACAAGGGGCCCTCTAATAACTATGTATAGATATATTAGGGGTCAGTACAGAGATCTCTCCCATCATTCATTATACCCAGGAATGTAACAAGGGGGTGCTCTAATAACTACGTATAGATGTATCAGGGGTCAGTACAGAGATCTCTCCCATCATCTATTATACCAGGACTGTAACAAGGGGGCGCTCTAATAACTATGTATAAATATATCAGGGGTCAGTACAGAGATCTCTCCCATCATCTATTATACCCAGGACTGTAACAAGGGGGTGCTCTAATAACTACGTATAGATGTATCAGGGGTCAGTACAGAGATCTCTCCCATCATCTATTATACCAGGACTGTAACAAGGGGGCGCTCTAATAACTATGTATAAATATATCATGTGTCAGTACAGAGGTCTCTCCCATCATCTATTATACCCACGACTGTAACAAGGGGGCGCTCTAATAACTACGTATAGATGTATCAGGGGGCAGTACAGAGATCTCTCCCATCATCTATTTAAAATTTTAATCTAATCTGATGTCAGTACTCTGTGTAATATTTCACTATAGTCACTGACTACTCAGAAGGGTTGGTGATCCGGGGATTCATTCTGATTGCAAGATTAGAATCGGTAATTTTTAAAAAGCTTCTACCTCATGGGGGGGTTGCCTTCCTCTGGATCAACATTACAGCATAACAAGCGGATCTGGATGGACGGGGGATTCCTTCTGGCTTAGATTCTATCTTACTGTTTTACTGCTTTTGTCCACTGATTTCGTACTTTGCCAGTAAATCATTTACAATCACATATTGTTTAGTTTGGACTTGGCCAACTACCCCCCAAGTATTTGGGTGCCCTTAGTGATTTGTTGGGTATCATGAATTTCCTCTTTTTCCTCTCCTTACATCTCAGCTTTGCCTCTAAATGAAACTCCTGCTGGCCTATGGGAGAAAGCCCAAGACGTCTTAAGTTTCTCCATACCTTCCCCTTATGTAACAATAACAAGCACATTGCAAAACATGTCTAATTAGAGGCTTTTCATGTCCAGCGCTTCGTAACGACCCCCGTTCCTTCTCTTTACTACTCCTTCCCTTTCTCTGTATATGACTTTTCAATCTGTTTTTAGTTCTGTAACCTTCTTCTGCTTTTCATTAGCGGGAAAACACACGCTGGTTGCTAAGGAGCCGACCGCAGTAAAATATTACATTTCATGTTTAAAAGATATTACCTCTAGTACATTCTGAAACATGTAATAACGCCACGAAAGAGACTTCTTAAAAAAGCACACAACAGAAAGGTGGGGGGGAAACTCTGGAAATTTGTGATTTTGCCTCCACCTAAGGCTATAATGAAGTTAAGGTCTATTTAAAGTGCTGTCCTCTCCCCCGTAATTCATGTAAGATGCAACAATTACAATGCGCTGCGTAATTCTTTGCAGATGTCAAATTACAGGTTAATAGTACGAGTTCCTTCTCTTCCCGGCCACCCACTCCTGCGCTGTTCTCTAGGTGATCGGTGCATCCTGTGTCCGTAGGTGCTGAAATCCTCCAACCACCGCCTCATATGGTTTCAATGTTCCCCAGTCGCTCTCCCGCAGGAGGACGCCGCAGCCGATTCCTGCTGTTTTGCAGGTATATAAAAATGTTGCCTTTTTTTTTTCTCTTAAGTTGGCTGGAGAGGAAGACCTGAGTTGGCCGAGTTCCCCTGACTTTGCCTCTAATATTATTAACAATTGCGCACGGGTTCTATTTTAACTATTTGTAAGCTCAAGAAGTGCTCAGACTGTCTAAGGCGCTTTCAGATGAGCAGATTTCCAATCCGTGTTACCAACCACAATACAGAGCTAAGGAAGGAAATAGACATTCATTATCTTCTATGGAGAGAGAATACAATATGGCCGCATCAGGATTCCATCAGTATTCGCTCGGCAGAAAATAAAACCAATGAAAGTAAATATGGAGGCCAATATGATGAAATATTGATGTAATATGGATGCGATTTCCTCCGTAGTTCGTGACCATTACAGACGAACACAAATACACTCGTGTGAAACGGGACTAATAGTCCTGTTTGCCCACGCAGCGCTGAGCGTTAAGCAATTTTTGACAAAAAACAGCATAGCACCCTCGTCTCGCCCCCCCGATCTCGCTCCGTGCGACTCTTCTGGACGAGCGGTGGAAAAGGAAAATCGAAGGAAATCAAATCACACAACGGCGCGTTGATCGTATGAATCCACCATCACAAAATAGGTGAAGCATCGATCAACTTGTTAAAAAAAATCACTGGAGCCGAAGGCAACCGTCCCCAACAACGCCGGCTGGTGCACCGCCTCAGAAGGGTTCCACCGATATTTAGTCTGTACTAGTAACGTCACACCCATCAGAAGAAGAGTCCTCTTTATTTTGGGAGCGCCTCGTATCTGATACTCCCATTAATAAATACAAGTCGTCCTGCAGGAATTAGGCACACGGCTACTTTAACGAAAAAAAATATTAAAAGGCGGCAGGCCATCGCTATCGTGAGTGTTACTTCCCCCTGCGCAGTTAGCAGATAGTGGGAGGACAGTCACCATGACAGCAGCTCCTCCAGTCTGTCACCAAGAGCTCCGGAGAAAAGCAGTTTTTGCCGCAGACAAATAGCCTTATCTCTTAGATAGGGGAAGGAGCAAGTACTGTTAACTGTGATACGAGTGAAGCTGCTGTCATTACTGTTGCTCCAAAATCCATCGTGTGAACTGTTTCTATAACCTGAAATCACCTAGTAAACTGTGTGCCTTCGATTTATTTTTATATAAGTGGGCGGGGCTCGTTATTTCATCACCGCAAGCACGGTTTTCTCACTTAAGAGCATTAGTGTCACATCATCAGGCAGTTCTCAAACTATGCAGAGACTTTTGCAATCCACCTGCTGCACGAGTCACCACATTAGTAAGAGTAGCTACCACCGTGACTACTCTTCACTCTAGCTACCTCTGGCTCGCTACACAGACTGACCTCCAGCATCAGGACCAGGGGAACAGAAGGAGCTGCCAGAGCCTTACAAGATGACCTCCAGCATCAGGACCGGGGGTAACAAGAGGAGCTGCCAGAGATCTACAAGATGACCTCCAGCATCATGACCAGGGGAACAGAAGGAGCTGCCAGAGCCTTACAAGATGACCTTCAGCATTAGGACCAGGGCAACAGGAGGAGCTGCCAGAGCCCTGCAAGATGACCTCCAGCAGCAGAACTGGAGGAGTAGGAGGAGATGCCAGCGACCTACAGAATACTCTCCAGCATCAAGACCGCAGAAACAGGAGGAGCTGCCAAAGCCCTACAGAATACCCTCCAGCATCAAGACCAGAGGAACAGGAGGAGCTGCCAGACCCCTATAAGATGACCTCCAGCATCAGGACCGGAGGAACAGGAGGAGCTGCCAGTGACCTACAGAATACTCTCCAGCATCAGGACCACAGGAACAGGAGGAGCTGCCAGAGCCCTATAAGATGACCTTCAGCATCAGGACCAGGGCAATAGGAGGAGCTGCCAGAGCCCTGCAGGATGACCTCCAACATCAGAACTGGAGGAGTATGAGGAGCTGCCAGCAACCTACAGAATACTCTCCAGCATCAGAACCGCAGGAACAGGAGGAGCTGCCAGAGCCCTACAGAATACCCTCCAGCATCAAGACCAGAGGAACAGGAGGAGTTGCCAGACTGCTATAAGTTGACCTCCAGCATTAGGACTGGAGGAACAGGAGGAGCTGCCGGTGACCTACAGAATACTCTCCAGCATCAGGACCACAGGAACAGGAAGAGCTTCCAGAGCCTTATAAGATGACCTTCAGCATCAGAACCAGGGCAACAGGAGGAGCTGCCAGAGCCCTGCAAGATGACCTCCAGCAGCAGAACTGGAGGAGTAGGAGGAGCTGCCAGAGCCCTACAGAATACCCTCCAGCATCAAGACCAGAGGAACAGGAGGAGCTGCCAGACCCCTATAAGATGACCTCCAGCATCAGGACCGGAGGAACAGGAGGAGCTGCCAGTGACCTACAGAATACTCTCCAGCATCAGGACCACAGGAACAGGAGGAGCTGCCAGAGCCCTATAAGATGACCTCCATCATCAGGACCGGAGAACAGGAGGAGCTACCAGAGATCTACAGGATGACCTCCAGCATCAGGATTAGAGCAACAGGTTGAGCTGCCAGAGCCCTACAAGAGGACCCCGAGCAACAAGACCGGAGGAACAGAAGGAGCTACCAGAGATCTACAAGATGACCTCCAGCATCAGAACCGGAGGAACAGGAGGAGCTGCCAGAGCCCTACAAGAGGACCCCCAGTAACAGAACCAGAGGAACAGGAGGAGCTGCTAGAGACCTACAAGATGACCCCCATGAGTAGAGGATAAGTAATGTATGTACATAGTAACTCCACCAGCAGAATAGTGAGTGCAGCTCTGGAGTATAATACAGGATGTAACTCAGGAGCAGTACAGGATAAGTAATGCATGTACACAGTGACTCTACCAGCAGAATAGTGAGTGCAGCTCTGGAGTATAATACAGGATGTAGCTCAGGATCAGTACAGGATAAGTAATGTATGTACACAGTGACTCCACCAGCAGAATAGTGAGTACAGCTCTGGAGTATAATACAGGATGTAACTCAGGATCAGTACAGGATAAGTAATGTATGTAATGTATGTACACAGTGACTCCACCAGCAGAATAGTGAGTGCAGCTCTGGAGTATAATACAGGATGTAACTCAGGAGCAGTACAGTATAAGTAATGCATGTACACAGGGACTCTACCAGCAGAATAGTGAGTGCAGCTCTGGAGTATAATACAGGATGTAACTCAGGATCAGTACAGGATAAGTAATGTATGTACACAGTGACTCCATCAGCAGAATAGTGAGTGCAGCTCTGGAGTATAATACAGGATGTAACTCAGGAGCAGTACAGGATAAGTAATGTATGTACACAGGGACACCACCAGCAGAATAGTGAGTGCAGCTGTGGAGTATAATACAGGATGTAACTCAGGAGCAGTACAGGATAAGTAATGTATGTACACAGCGACTCCACCAGCAGAATAGTGAATGCAGCTCTGGAGTATAATACAGGATGTAACTCAGGTCAGTTCAGGATACCTAATCTAATGTATTTATAAAGTTACTCACCTTACTAAGCAGACAACATATAAATACCCTTTACCATTCATTGAATGTTCTTTTTTGTAACTTAGCAGTCTTTGCCCCTATGACATTGTATCCCGCTACATTACATATACATGAAACCGACACATCTGTCCATCACAAGCACTGGTAATAATGATCAATGACTGGAAGATCAAGACGTTCCTTCCACTGTCTTTAGATCATCGGAATTGAACATTAATAAGACAGGGGAATGAGTGAAAACAGATCTAAGCGGACTATAATGTAACACACCTCACTAACTGCAACTCTTAATTTCTACTGACAATTCATATCTCATGATGATACGAGCGGAGCCGAGCAGCGGGATACATTATTGCTTTGAGACAGATGTTCAAAAAGAGTCTCTTTGCACCAATTTTACAGTAAGATATAGTATGATACATAACTACGCCTCATCTGCTTGGCACTCAGGAGACGGTGTAAACATGCCAACCTGTCCCCGGGGATTCCTTAGAAGAACAGATGTGCTCCATCTTACCGCGAGGGATCGTTCTTACCAGGAGGTCACTTTCTTATAGAGAAATCATCACAATATAGTAGAATCTTCAGATCTGCATATTCTTCTAAGTATGATGAGTAATGAAGACGTCTTATATCACCTCACCATTCATGTATATTCAATGGTTTGTCCCAATGTCACCACTAGGCAGTCACCATCCGTAGGCGCTCCGGTGTCACGGGATGTTGATCGGCACTTTCAGTTCTATCCATATTCTAAGAACATGGGTAAAAACTAGCAGCAGAATTTACATTGTGAGCCTCAGTGATGATGGCGGCCGATGTGAGTCATTCCAACAGCTCACGCTGGTATAGGGACTCCTCCATAATACCGTATAGTAGACTTTCTTCTTCATTGCAGGTAAATAATGGATTCCAAGCAGAAACAACATGCCATTGTGAAAGTGTTAAGATGATCTCTGCGTTACACCTTTTCTTCAAGAGTTAATATATAGCTTAATCGGAAGCTCGTGGAATCGGCGTGTTCCTGTAGTGGGGCCGTAAGCATTTCCTGGAGACCACATTTAGTCGTTGTATCCCCGTTTCTTACTCATATCAGTGTAAGATAATGTAAGTACCTGTCACATTATGGATGCATTTGTTAGCACTACGACTGGGTAATAATTTGCAGCTTCTAGAGTGTTGCCTCCTGTGATTGGACTGCTACACCTTTCTTTGTTCTACTTGGTGCTGGTAATAACAGTAACTCTCAGCTGGTCCTTCAGAAAAAGCACAGTAGTGACACAGTCGATGTCTCTTGTTCTTCCTCCGATGATCATCACTAATTAATTTTGACACGAGAGAACTCAGATCCCGGTAGCCTTATTGACAATTCTAAATTTAAAGGAATACTCCAACACCATCATTGAGTTCTTGAGTACGGAAGGATGCAGGCTGTCCAACATCTACAGAAGACTATAGAATGTTAATGGAGATGACACCGTTCACAACAGCGATGTGCACAGATAAGTGAAGACGTTTAACCCCTTCACACCCCAGGACATAAATGTACATCCTGCCTGGGAAGCAGTTCCCGTGAATGAACATACATTTACGTCCTGTTGATATTGCAGGCTCAGAAGTTGAGGCCAAGTAATCCAAATCTGGAGCCAGTTGAGACTGACAGCCAGCCGCCTGCCACAACAGCAGGGATCTGTGAGAACACCGATCCCTACTATTAGCCAATATGAATTGTAATCATACAGAACCGCAGAAAAAATGTATCTTATCATTTATGTTGCAGGATTAATGCTGTACAAAAAATGATGGCAGAATTGAGGTGTTTTTCCTCCACGCCCTACAAAAACATGTAATAAAAGTGTTACAATACATTATATTACCCAAAAATGGGACCAATAAAAAGTACAGTTCGCCACCAAGAAAAAACGAGCCCTCATACGGCCATGCTGGCAGAAAAATATAAAAGTTAGGACTTTTAAAAATGGGTGCATCCTTAAGTACATTATAGGGGGTAAAAAAGGGGGAAGCAGCCATGAAGACAAACCACACAACAGGAGACCATCAACTACGACCACTGACTCAAATCCTCATCGGGCGGGCTGAGGAGGAAGGGTGACGTGCAGCGTGTGGCTGACAACGGTATCAGACAGCAGCTGACAGTGTAGACATCGGTGACGCTCCGCCACAGGTATAGCCATGCAGACTGGAACATTGTCAAAGAGGCTTTGTGATATTGTTTCGGCAATGTTTGATAAAGCTCAAGAAACTTATAATAAAAAAAATCAGAACAAAAAAAAACCCAAAGCATATTTGGTGTCACCACATTCGTAAAAGTCCGAACTATCAGAGTAACACATTATTTATCGCGCACGGTGGATGTCATTAGGGAAAAAAAAAAACACCACATTTATCCTCGCTTGATCACCCTGTCTCCAAGAAAAAAATAAATAAAAAGCGATCAAGAAGTCCAATGGAAACCACACGGTGTCCTGCAAAAAACGAGATCTCACACAGCAATATCAATGGAAAGATCAAAAATGTATGGCAGTCAGAAAATATATATACCGTATATACTGGAGTATTAGCTGACCCGAGTATAAGCCGAGTCAACAAGTTTTACCACAAAAAACTGGGAAAACTTATTGACTCGAGTATAAGCCGAGCTATACTTGATTATATACTGGGTAAAAAAAAAAACCTGTATACTCACCTCCCAGCCGGCATCTGTGTGTGTGCGGCAAGCTGCTTTAAAATTTTCCCCGCTGTCATCTCCCTGCTTGACTTTCAAATCCCCTGCCATCAGCGCTGTGTTAGTAAGCTCTGTGATTGGATCGAGTGCCAGCCAATCACAGCCAGGCCTCGATCATTCACAGCCAATCAGTGAATGTCATTCATTGATTGGCTGTGAATGATTGAGTGCCAGCTCTGATTGACTGGCGCTTGATCCAATCACAGCATTGAGGGCTAGGGATGACAGAGCCAAGCAGAGAGGACGCTGGGGAATGACAGCAGGGAGAATTCAAGCAGCTTGCCGCATTGCCACCGGGAACACAGGAATTCAAGCAGCTTGCCGCACCACCGTCGGGAACACAGACACCAACGGGGAGGTGAGTGTAAAGTTTTTTTTTTGTATGTTTTTTTTTTAACCCTTCCCTGATTCGAGTATAAGCCGAGGTGGGCTTTTTCAGCACAAAAAAATGTGCTGAAAAACTAGGCTTATACTCGAGTATATACGGTATATAGTACAGCAAAAGAAATATATATAATATAAATGTTGTATCGTTGTGGTCGCACTAACCAACAGAATAAAGGCATCATGTGGTTTTTTTGCATAGTGTGTATGCTGTAAATACAAGACCCCCTAAAGATGGCAAAATTGCCTTTTTCCCCATTTAACTCCACTTAGAATTTTTTTAAACTAATTTAATGTCATTTTTAAATTTTAGAGGTTTTTCATGTGATACATTATTTGATAACATTGCAAAATATAACTTTTCTCCCAAAAAAACAAGTCCTCAGACAGCGACGTTGACGGGAAAATAAGAGTTGTGACTTTATAAAAGTGGGGAGGAGAAAACAGAAGTAAAAAAAGAAAAAAGCACTGCCTCTTTAAGGTGTTAAAGGGGTTGTCCACTTACTGGAGCCCCCCACTTCAATAAGACCTCCTGTATTAAAATAATGAAGTGAATATATTTATCCCTGCAGCGCTGCAGCCCCACTGTATTCCCAGTGATTGCAGTGATAGATGATGTCACAGGAAATCAGGTGATCACTGAAGCCAATGAGAGGCTGCAGCATCACTGCTCATTCTCCTGGCATCAGCGCTCACATGCTATGATGATATGATGCTGCAGCGTCTCAATGGCCTATGACAGCAATCACCGGGACCACAGCGGGAGCAGCGCTGGATCCCAGCGGCTGGGTACATATATAGTTCACTTTGTTATTTTACTATAAGGGCTCTTACTGAAGCGGCATCGTCTGGTAACTGGACAACCCCTTTAAAATACAAAAAAGTTTTGACCACTTTTGTATCGGTTTCAGTACGACCTTCATATAAAGTAAATGAAATAGTAAATCAAAGCTTCGCTGTTATATAAAAAACTGCATGGGAGCAAATATGTACCGCATAAAGAACCGGGAACATAACCTCAGCTAATGTGAAACATACAACTCACAGCGCCGTATGCCAAAGTCAGTATATTACACAACGCCGGTCGCTGCTGCGCGTTGGACGAGACGTTTCCTGCATTCATGGCTTAATGGACAAATGAAATTTTTTGTCGCCATCCTCCCTTCTTGTGCGGCACATCTGATCTAAAGATGACTTCCTATTAAGATGGACGCAATTCAAAACTTCTTTTGTTCTTCTGCCGTGCGCCTTAACCCGCAGCCTGACATGTGCTTCCCAGAGGCGTTATGAATTACCGACATCTATGGGCTCTATCAGAAGAAGTCACCTATGTACTTCCTTTTCTGCCTTTGTAGTCAGTCAGCACAATAGCAGAACTGCATCTGGCAGACTACGACCGGCCACCTCTAATGGAATTGTGTTGGCCGCTGACAATGTTGCAATGCTGAAGTTTGCCGCTTAGCAGTATTGAATGTTCCCCTTTGTAATATTTATAAGAAAAGATGTTAAAAAAAGGGAAGAGGTGAAAAAAAAAAAAATGAAGAAAAATGAAATGACTGCAAAGGGAGCGGAGCCGCATAGGCAACCTAAATAAACAATCCCGTAATTACATCTAAACAGTGCATGACTGGCAGAGCTGGGATTTCACATCCTAGGACCTTGTGCTTTATCGGTCTTGATAGAGAATGTGCTGAGATTGGGATCTTGAATATAAATATGTACGGAGCTGTTAGGAGTCGGGGCTGCAGATTTGACATGCAGTTTTGATCAGTTTAGATATGCCTGGCGGTCTGCCCATTGTATTACTCTGCGCCTCGACCCTCTGCCTTCACATATGATCCTGGGAACCAAAGATTGCCAAATTTAAAGGTGCCAGAATGGCGATAGGTTAAACTGTGTCAATGAATGCAAGGATCTAAGCATCTTCTTAGATCGTACTGCTACAATGTTTCAAAGTGCAAACAGAGGCAATAACGAATAAGTTTTGAAACTTTTTGCTGATGAAGGAAGAAAAAAAGGTTACAGGCGTTCACTGAGAGCCCATATTAAAAAAAAGTTTGAAGAGATTCAATGCCCGGTATATAGCCCGTGTCAGGGGTCTAGTGACTGTGAAGAAAACTGCGGGAGTTCAGCTTTTTTTTTGTACAGGAGTCAATCTGCTCTCATAAATCTGTTTTCTCACAGAAGTGGAAATAAAACTTGTCAATGGGACACATTAAGTTAGGACTAAGTGAGCAAACTTCTTACTTTCTAGACTTAGGTACCCACGCGTTTTGGCACATCAGGTGACAAAAGAATGCCATCCTTGGAGATTAAAGGCAGAATCCCAAGAAAGGTCAACACTATGCATGTTCTCTATACTGTTACGTCACCGGGTGATCATTTACCTTAAACGCTAAGGCTTTCCATTTTTTGGATTCAATGAGATGGCAATTCTTGCCAGTCTTGTGACACAGAGGCGTAGAATGTGTCCAGCAAAATGAAGTTGGCCCTCGGTGGCTCGGGAGTGGAGGGGCTGCGTACCAGAATGGCGGTAGATTTCTTCATTGGTAACCCGATCATGGTAAGTAGCCTTAATGAGAAAGGCATTGCTGTTGGAAAACATTGCCAGTTGATACGTGTGGTCACTTTCCATGTTTCAGATGTATATAGTGAAGTCGGGATAACCGTGCTGTTCAAAAGTCGCATATTCATTTGTAAGGGAAGTGAGGCTCTGGCCCCTATAGAACATAGACATTGGAAAGTCGCCCATACCTTCCCGATACGACACTGGACATCGTGTTTGGCATCCCCGTCATTGGTGATTGTACTGCCTAAGTAGATAAATTGGTCGACCTCTGACAACCACTGTGGTTGGTTGACCATGACTGAGGTATTTGTGGATGTGGCATATCCAATTTATATAATCTGTGTCTTCTCAAACTTAATCTTTGAACCAACCATCACCGCTTCTTGTTCCAGAGCTGATACTGTTTGTTGGAGTTTGGGGAGCGATGTGTGAAGAGAGCTGTATCATCCATAAAGTCCAAGTCAGTAAACCAGTGTCATGGGATTTATCAACTATCCATAAGATAGGTAATAAAAGTCTGATCAGTGGGGGTCTCACCACTGGCACCACCACTCATCTGAAGAACATCACACATGCTCCATTCTCCTCCTCTCTTCAGGGTGTACAGTGAGCCCTCAGTGAGGAGAAAAGGGGGACACGGGACCACTGTTCTTGGAATCAGTTGTGGACTCAGCAGTGAAGCCCCACCAATTAGATTTCTATCACCTATCCTATAAATAGGTAACAAAAGTTCATTTTGGTACAACCCCTTTAAATATATGGCCAGCTTTACATTCATCTTCAATTAGAACTACTTAGAAAGTTGTTCTGGAAAGTGACCAAGCTCCGCCATTGAATGGGCTGAAGCTATAGCATCTTCAGCTACTGGTGGTGCCAAGCACCATCTGAAACAATGCTGCCGAAATGTCAAATTTGGTAATATTACTTCCACAATACTGGTGTTTCAGGTTTAGCTTGAAGATCAAAAGGCAAACCATAGAGGCAGCCCATGTGGCCGTTATGGGGTCCCAAAAAGAAGAGGGTCCTACTCAGGCTTTGCAATATTAGAAAGAAAGGAAGGTGCAAACCGGGAGTAGAGATTCTTCTACCAACCCTCTCTAATACAAAGGAGTTGGATGGGTGAACAAGCCTGGATAGCTCACAATCCAGGTATTCCATCTCTATACAATCTGGTCAGTCTGTTTTTGGAGTGCATGACAAGTCTTGAAAATTTAAAGGAAACCCACACACATGTGTAGAACATATAAACTCTGTGCACATGTTAACCCCGCCAAATTCAAAGTAGGACAGCAGTACAAAGCAACATCACTGAGCTTCCGGATCTTCATCATTGGCTACATCTGTCTCCAGCTCCCTCACTCAAGGTTCTTGCTTCTTCAAGTTCTCCAAAAGTCTTCTTCCCGAACAGAAGTTGTAAAATAATGTACATGGGGAAGTAAGATGAGCTTAGTTTACAGCAGACTATTCTATGCATTGGTTTTGTTCTTTCCTCTTATTGTAGAAGACAGTGTTTGTCCTAGAAGGTTGCAGGATCAGTTACTTGTCTTCACCCTGCTGACTCTTCTTGTATTCACGGCTTGATTTGCATTATAGTTCCTGCTACATTGTCTATATTTCTTCTATCTTGGAACGAGCGCTTCCGATGCTGTCATTGCTTTATTCTTCTTCCAAAAGATATTTATTGCCACATTACATATTCTTGATGTCCCCTCACAGGGGGTCTGACAAAGTAAAGTCACGTTATAAAGCATACACAGTGTCAGCCATTATCAAGGAACCGACAACGAGGAAAGGAAATTAGAAAAAAACGTGTCGGAGAATCCTGGATTTTTCAGCAGAGATGCTAATCTCAGGGGTTGAGATGTCTTCTGCTTGAAGGTAGGTAGAATATTCTCATTGGTTACAGATGTAGCAGACTTTAACCTGTCTATGATAACTCAACACAGAATGTTACTGCATCTAAAGCCATTAGAAAGCTATTGTTCTCTTATCTTAAAGGAGTTTTCTGAGTAGTGAAAGGCCGTCTCATCAGAGATGGTGTAGTATAAGAAAGCAGCAGATACTCACTGCTCCCCACTCCCTGCTCATTTGTTTACAGACATCCTGTAAACCTGCTGCTGCAGCCAGTGACAGCGATGATCGCCAATGGCTGTCAATGGCTGCAGCAGCTTGTTTGTAGACGGCTCAGGCTGACTGCAGCCTCAAAAGATGGCGTCAGCAGGGAGACCAGAGCCGGAGGTGGGGACAAACAGGGAGTGGAGAGAGGTAAGTATCACCACAAGTGACCCAGTGAGGTGGCCTTTCATAACTCAGACAATCCAGTTAACGCAGCAAAAGCCTTTTATTGAAAGCCTAAGCATTATTATTCTTGTAGCACAGTTCTTCGGTTACATAAGCAAAAAGTGCTAAGTTTCCCTTTAAGAACAAAGTTGCTTGCATCAAGATGCGGTTTATATCAAGCAGTCATTCTTCAGAAGAATAGGTTTGTCAGCAACCAGGCTTTGTGTGGCTTTATTTAAAGGGCAAAGCAGCTGTGATGATTACTCACTGTGCTCAGTAGAAGGCAGTAATGTCACAAGCAGTTGTGTGTTATTAGTTACATTGTGTCTGTCTATAATTGTGACTTGGATAACAATCAGACCACATTGTATTAGTAATCAATGCTGAAATCCAGGTGATACCAAAGGGCTCACTTACTTTTTTCCTCTGCTTGAATATCTGGCTACCTTTTCTCCATTACCAGAAGGTAATTAAAAAAAAATTACTGTATACTATCTTATTAATGATTTCAATGTATACGTAGTCTGCAGTAAGCGCCCCCCAGTGGTGGCTGCAGGCAGCAAGGATATTATCATTTAACTTTATGTCTCTGCAGGGGATTTGGAGTTCTATATCAGAAGAATGGAGCTTTGACTGTTACAGTAAGGAACCAGCAAAGAAATATGGAGCTATATAGATAAAAAAAAGTACACAAAACAAATGAACAATAAAGGGAAGGAATCATCAAAAAATGATCTGTTGATTAAGTGAAGTTTTTATGTCATATGGCATCTGTGCTCTGATTGGTTGCTATGGACAACAAGGACAGCTTTATTGTTAGACAGTTCTGATAAATGAGGCCTAATATATTTTGTATTACTGCATAATGCACTGTATATATATATATATATATATATATATACACAGAAATACACATATACAGAAATACACTATGTTGACAGAAGTACTGGGTCATACATAGAAGGTAATGGATTTCGATGTTATTCGCATTTTTTAGTCCTGTGTTGGGCGCCTTTGGCCTCAATGACTGCAGTATTCCTGTCTATTGTCCGGGATGTCTCTGTACCCATTGATGTCGAGGGTGGACTTCACTATAACCAATGGCCCTAGTTCTTCCCAGCAGAACCCCCCACATGATAACAGAAGCTTCTTCAAACTTCACTGTTGGGACAATGCTCTCCAGACCACCGCCACACCCAAGTGCCGCAATCCAATCGGAAGATGGTGTCCTGTGATTCAGCAGTCCACAACACTTGCTTCCACTCACTTACAGTTCAACGCTCCAATCACCATCGCAGGCGCCGCTGTACATCCACTGCTGGGATGTTGTCTGTAGTAGCTCGTCCATGATAACCCTTCTTGTGCAGTCTTCACAGCTCATACAAGGCTTCATTGTCCTCGTTCTGTCAGTTTACGAGGTCTCCCAGAACACGCCGGATGGCTTCCATCTTCCAATATCATGGCCAACAGTGGACTCTGGAAGGCCCAGAAGATGCAATGTCTGTACTGATTGGTTGGTGACATCTCCCCACCAAACCTTGTTGTCAGTTCTATACCTGGTGACATCCCACCACCTGACCCCGTTGTCAGCTCTACACCTGGTCACATCCCACCCCAGACCCCGTTGTCAGCTCCACACCTGGTGACATCCCCCAACCAGAGCCTGTTGTGATCTGTACATCTGGTGACATTCCCCCGCCAGACCTCATTGTGAGCTCTACACCTGGTGACATCCCCCCACTAGACCCCACTGTCACCTCTACACCTGGTGACATTTCATTACCAGACCCTGTTGTCAGCTCTACACCTAGTGATATTCTCTCACCAGAACCCACTGTTAGCTCTACACCTGGTGACATCCCACCATCAGATCCCATTGTCAGCTCTACACCTGGTGACATCCCCCCACCAGACTCAGTTGTCAGCTCTGCACCAGTTGACATCCCACCACCAGACCCCGTTGTTGTCAGCTCTCCACCTGCTGACATCCCGCCACCAGACACCATATTCAGCTCTACACCTGGAGACATCCCCCCACCAGACCCTATTGTCAGCTCTACACCCGGTGACATCCCACCTCCAGACCCCATTGTCAGCTCTACACTTGGGGACATCACACCACCAGACTCTGTTGTCAGCTCTACACCTAGTGACATCCCACAGCCAGAACCCCTTGTCAGCTCTACACCTGCTGACATCCCGCCACCAGACCCCATTGTCAGCTCTACACCTAGAGACATCCCCCCATCAGACCCCGTTGTGAGCTCTATACCTGGTGACACCCCCCACCACCACCAGAACCCCTTGTCAGCTCTGCTCCAGTTGACATCCCATTGCCAGAACCCCTTGTCAGTTCTACACCTGCTGACATCCCACCACCAGACCCCGTTGTGAGCTCTACACCTGGTGACACCCCACCCCCCACTAGACCCCGTTGTCAACTCTATACCTGGTGACATCCCACCGCCAGACCCCGTTGTTATCAGCTCTCCACCTGGTGACATCCTACCACCAGACTCCGTTGTCAGCTCTACCCCTGGTGGCACCAGATGGTCTCTGTACTGGGATCTCCTATGTTATCCTCTCCTTTATACCTAATGTTCCCACATCACCTGACCGCACAGGACCGATGGGGGACCTTTCTGTTTGTCAACATCCTGTATATATAATACAAGCCCAAAACTGCTGTAAAAGTGCTCACCGGCCCTTCATTTCGTCTGTTTTTAATGTTTCCAAGGCAGCCTAAACGGGACACCGCTTCATTAGACAGTTGACATTTGTCCAGTTAAAACTATTGACTCACGCTTTCGTTACTTCCTCCTCAAATTACTGCCGTGCCACAGCTGATCCGACTAGATTTTCCATTTCTTATAAATAGCCAGCAGAAAAGTATTAATTATCCTTGTACGATTTAATGCACCGACTGCCTTAACCTTTCAGGTTCCCTTAAACGCCGGAATAACAAGCCCTATCTATAGCCGCGGACGTGATTTATGACGGCGAGGTTTAATTTCTGTTTTTAAATATGTTATCCGCCGATCTGCATGCATTTAGATTCCCCGTAACACTTCCCTCTGTCTTCAGGCTGTTGTTTAATATTCAAGGATGATTTTTGTCCACATACATTTTGGTCTATGTCACCTCAGATTAAATTATGACTGTTTGGAGCCTCTCGGAGCCGGCCCCAGGCCCTTATTTACAAGAATCAATGAAACGGTAATGAAAATCCATTTTTCATACTATCAGTCCCGGCCTCCTTTTATTTAGTTAGCGGTGTCAAAGTAAGCAATTCATTTTGTGAAAATGTCAGAGGGGCGGGGGAGAAAAGGACGGCCGCCAAAGGGTTAATTAGCCAATAAACTCTGCATATTGGCCCTAACGGTTAAATAGATGAAGGCGGGGAGTGGGGGTGGACAAGAAAAGGTCCAAATGTATGCAAAGTAATGTATATTGACATATAAGCCAAGGCCTTCTATGATGAATATTGAAATATATATGCAAAGCGCAGGCGATCCGTTAGTCGCGGAGCGCGGTGGAGCTCGGGAGGAAATGAACCATTTATATTCAGCAATTTAGCAAATATCCTGCGTTTATCGGTACCGGCGCACAGGAGTGGATTTGTCTTCGTAATTTATTTAGGTATATATATTTATTCTTGCAGGGACGTGGGGGTTTGGGGTGGGGGGGGGCTCAGAGTCAGCGTATAAATATTTAACAGCACGTCTAAAATGTTATTCATATCGTTTATCAGCCGGATGTGGCGGCCGACGCAAGTTTTGATGTTTCACCTTAACCAAAACTTGAGACTGATGAAACAAAGGGAAGAAATCAACGAGGAGGAGAAGTTCTGTTAAATAAAGGAGGAGGAGGGAAAGAGTTTGGAAACAACTTCCGCAAAACATCAAATGTTTAACATTTGTGGGACAAAATTCTGACCTGGGATGGGGGCTTGGGGGCGGCCGTGATGGCTGTGGGGGAAACTGGGTGCACATGGGTAGAGCGGTGGCCGTCCTCCTGGGGCCATGCATACCCCACAATACGGCGCATCTAGAGTTAGGAGGCGCACAGGAACAACAAATCTTTAATCACAACCCTAACTTGAGTCAGCCGGCCTTCCAGGTAGCGGTGGCTTGGAGGAGCGTGCCGATGTAACCGCCAGACAGCGAGTTTCAAACTCGTCATCGCCTTCCTCTGCACTCTCCGGTCTTCTCTGCAAGGATCCTGCGTCTCTTGCCAGCTGCTTGGTTTTGGGCTGCCGGATCTGTAGCTGCTGTACAATTTCTGCTCCTCCTCCCCGTAGATTCTCTTAAAGTAACAACGCTCGGACGTGAACATGAACGTGCGCTGCGGAACAAGTTGGTGCAATACAAATAAAGGTTATTATAATAGTTTTCCGCTGTCCAAGATGACCACTGCAATTTTCTATCTATCTAATTGCACATTGTGCACTGCTCTCTGATTGGCCAGCACTGATCACGTGAGCAGCTCTGGCCAATCAGATAACAGGTAGTCTAGCCATAAAAATGCACGGCGGAGATTAGGAGGCCTGCAGATTGTGTCAGCTATCTTGGATGGTTGAAAGCTGGACCTGGACAGCTGCAGGTAATATACCCCCAGTCCTGGTACAAAACTAACAGAGAGTAGCTTTAAAGGTCCATTCACATTGGCTGAGAATTGACCCGCTGTACCGGGCACCGATCGACAAAGGATGTCAACTGATACTCAGCCCTGGCCAATCAGAGAGCAGTGTGCAGTAGGGCTCATTCACACGGGCATATGCAACATTTTCACAGACCAAACTGTGTGTATTCACTGTGTTTCTCATGTGTCCAAAAAAAACGCAATGCACTATATCCGCTTTCTGATTGGCCAAAGCAGGTCAACTGATCAGCACTAGCCAATCAGAGAGCAGTGCAAGCTAGAAAACTGTTGTGGCCATCTTAAACGGTCAAAAATGATGCCTAGAATCAGCAGGAGGGGCGTCAGGGAAGAACAACTGCAGGTAATCTACACCCCCCCCCCCCCCCCGTCCCGGGACAGAATGTTGTCCCAAATACAGAGGGTTGATTTAATGTTTGCTTGCCCAACTGCTGGGCCATGTAGAAGGCAATACGATCAGCCCAGAAATGAGCGAATGCGTGTTCGTTGGTTGATTGTTGCCTTTCAGTAAGTATAAAAATGCTGGCTGGCTGTTTGCACATCTCTCCGTGTGAGAGCGGCTTCACACGGGCGTATTTGTGCGCCTATGTTATACACAAGCAATGCACAGCGAATACAACCCATTGATTTCAATTTCACTAATTTCTCAATTTAGCGTGCGCATTTCTTGTGCATGCAAAAAAAAAATCAGACATGCTCTATCTTCTTGCGCCCATGGGTCCCATAGAAGTCTACGGGTGGAGGGGGGGTGTGTGCTAATGATTGCTCTTCCTCATACCAGCGATTCTCAACCCGTGATTGAAATGCTGTCAGTTTGGCCCATCTTGAAGGACCTCTAATTTCTAAGTGTTACTACTGAAGGTGAACAGAGTGGATATAAGTTAGTTTAAAGGGGTTCTCTGCTTTGTATAAACCCTACTTGTTATAGGGGTCCCTTAAAGAGATTGTCCCACTTCCAGCTGTTTTCAGACAGCTCCATGCATTGTGCAGTGGTCCGGGTTGGTACTGCAGGCTGAATCCTATTGAAGTGAATGAGACACAGCCTGCAATACCAACCTGGGCCACTACGTAACGTACGGAGCTGTATGAAAACAGATAGAAGTCAGACAACCCTTTTAACAATAAACTGACCATGTCCCCCTGCTAGAACAGCTGTAGTCTGCAGGCAAACCTGGCCATAAGTGCTTAAAGGGAAGCTGTCGCCACCTATGAGCGTCATAAACTACATGCGGGATTCTTATTAACAGAGCTGCTTCGAAACATAATCACCGAAACTGATTGAAAAAAGTGAAGACGCAAAACACCTCAATGTGTAACACGATGAGAAATATGACAGCCTAGTAATAAAGGTGGTGTGAAGTTAGGGAAAGCAGGCAGGACCCACGAGAAGCATCCAGTGACGTAAGCGCCACCAACCTTTCATCCATATGTAGTTCTCGACAGAACCCGAGCTGCCTCCGAACCCCTCGTAATAAGTTCAGTACCAATGACTGAGGCACGGCACAAAGGGAAAGGGTTAACTACAATACTCTTCCTCCAAAGTCAATAGAAGTGAATGGAAGCCAAGTCAAAGTTTGCCTCTTCGGTCTCCGTTTGACTAATTGAAGTCTACGGCTCCATCCAGGGTTCCATCTCAATGCTGTTTTTCAGATTTGCCCAAAGTGGCCCATTTATTAATAACTTTTTTAAGATTTTACTGACAATGCTCCTTTTCTGAAGCTAGGCAAACCCTTTAACCCTTTCCAATCCACTGTCTGACCTCTGAAGACATTATGATTTAAGGCTGTACAGCTCCGATGCTGGAAGACGTCTGTCGGGGTTCTCTTACTGTATGTTGCCAGCCTCTCTGCTGTCAGAGCCTATCCAACGTGTCACCTCATGCAGTACTGGCTTTAGCCAGCAGATAGCGCTGTTGTATAATGGCAGAAAAAGAGTAAGCCCCCTAGGAAAACCAGAATACAAATTGGATTGGAAAGGGTTAACTAGCGGCCATTTTTGGGATTTAGCGTTATACACCATAGCTGACCAGGGCTTGATGTCTGCAAGACAGGTTGCAAATGCGTCATTTTTTGTGTGTGTGGGGGGGGGGGGTACCTTTGTTGGCGTTCATGGTGCAGTAAATGTGAGGTTTCAGGTTCATTCTAGGGGTCAGACCCTTGTGATGCTACAATGTTTATCGAGTATCTTTGTTTTACTCCTGGCATTATGTAGCTAATGACAATTGTGTTTTTCTTTATTGTTTTGATTGTTTTATGGGAAAATCGAATACTTTTTTCATGTTTTAGATATTTTTTTTATTTTATTTCACTTTAATTTTACAGTATTTCCGAGTCCCTCCAGGACTTTTTGACCTTGTGATAGTTTGATTGCTTCTACAATGTACTACAATACTTCAGTATTGCAGTATATTTTATTTTTCACTTATTAAGCCCTGCTATAGGCAGGGCTTAATAGGGTTAAGTACATTGCAGCAGGGGCGTAACTATAGTGGGTGCAGGGGATGCTGTTGCACCCGGGCCCAGGAATCTTAGGGGGCCCATAAGGCCTCTCTTCTCTATACTGGGAGCCCAGTACTATAAAAAAAAGCATTATAGTAGGGGGCCCTGTTACAGATTTTGCACCAGGGCCCAGAAGCTTCAAGTTACGCCTCTGCATTGCAGCCCTCCAAGCCTTTACTAGGCTTCACAGGGTAGCCGATAGTGAGTCGGAGGGAGACCTCGCTAGCTAGCAGTTTACATGCTGCAGTCAGGATCTACCGGGTATGCAGCAAGCTTAGCTCCCGAGCCTGCTTCATATCTATGCCATGGACATGTAAATCACAGAGCAGGAAAGGCTAAAGGGGTTATCCAATTGCAAATAATTCATAGCTTATACTCAGGTTTGGCCATTAATATTAGATCAGAGAGAGCTTGTTGCCTGGGACTCCCACCTATCAGCTGTTTGCCAGACCCGTGTGCTCATGCACTGAGCTGATTTTTGCAGGAGGCAAACAGCTCCATTCTCACTGCAGTGGCTAGGCTTCGTATTACAGGTCAAGTTCCTATTCATTTCAATGCCTGCAAGACCCAGTCTGGCCACTGCGTGAGAACGGGGCTGTCTGCTTCCTGCAGAAATCAGCTCAATGCATGACTTCATTGACCCAAAGAACAGCTGATTGGTAAGGGGTCCTCAGGATCCCCTGCCAATTTAATATTGATGGCCTATCCTGAAGATAGGCCACTAGTTGTCCACAACTGAAGAACTCCTTCAACTTTTTGGGGGGAGTTTCATCTCCACTTTTCAAAAGCCATAACTTTTTTATTTTTCTGTCGACACGGCCGTGGGAGGGCTTCATGTTTTGTGTGGTGAGCTGTAGTTTATATTTGTGCCATTTTTGGGTAAATATACTATATTATAATACTTTTATTAAAAAAAAAACTAATTAACAGCGTCAATCATGCAGCAAAAATGACATGATGCATTTTTTCTGCTGGTCAGCACAATTACAACAGTATCAAAATTCTTATTTTTACACTTTTCCACAATAAAAAGCCGTTTTTGCCAATTATATTTTTTTACATCGTTGCATTCAAATAACTTTTTATGGTCAATTGGACTTTCTAATGTTAAAAACGCATCGCACGAAAATCACAAGTTTGTGCTTTGCAATGCGATAAAAAGGAGGCTCCATAGGGAAACATGCAAGATTAAAAAAATGCAAAACGCAGAAAGATAGGACGCGCCATGATTTATTTTCCTCGCATGAGTGAAAACATCGCAAATGTGAAGGAAACCGCTGAAAATCATTGGTTTAAAGGAGATGTCTCGAGGAAGCAGTGATTTTTTTTTTTTGCCCAGTCCCCCTAATTAAACATACATTACTAATTACCCCTGTAAATTACTTTCCTAGCTGGTTTCTACTTACCGTTCCAGCGTTTTTAGCAACTTATAAAAGTTTCCCCAAGATGGCCGCCGGCTCTTTCCCGTCGCTCGCTGCAGCCCGACGTGCGCGCTCCCGAGACGCTGCCAGCTGTGTCTCCATGGCAACCGGACGCCAAGCAGCCGCCGACCGGACGCCCCGCAGCCGCCGACCAGTCACCCACCGCCAGGCAGAAGGTAACCGGCACAGCCCCCCCCATCACAGCGACAGCCCCCCCGGCCTAGCGCTAGTTCCCCCATCACAGCGGCAGCCCCCCCGGCGCAGCGACAGCCCCCCCGGCCTAGCGCTAGTTCCCCCATCACATCGGCAGCCCCCCCGGCGCAGCGACAGCCCCCCCCGGCCTAGCGCTAGTTCCCCCATCACAGCGGCAGCCCCCCCGGCGCAGCGACAGCCCCCCCCGGCCTAGCGCTAGTTCCCCCATCACAGCGGCAGCCCCCCCGGCGCAGCGACAGCCCCCCCTGGCCCAGCGCTAGTTCCCCCGGCGCCAGCCCCCCCCCCGGCGCAGCGGCAGCCCCCCCCCCGACCCATCACTTACCTGGGACGCTTCTCGGGGCTGCTGGGCTGGGCTGGGCTGGGCTGGGCTTCTCCGCTGGGCAGCTCCAGTTTCTGCACCTTCCTCTAACAGAGGATGGTACAGAATGGCCGCTCCAGCGCGCTCCCGAGCAGTGACAGCTCGTCTGCGCATGCGCAGAAGAGCTGTAGCGGGGAGCACACTGAAGCGGCTCGTGCTGAATGGAGAAGACCGGACTGCGCAAGCGCGTCTAAAAAAGCAAGCTGCCAGCGAATTTAGACGGAACCATGGAGACGAGGACGCCAGCAACGGAACAGGTAAGTGAATAACTTCTGTATGGCTCATAATTAATGCACGATGTATATTACAAAGTGCATTAATATGGCCATACAGAAGTGTATACCCCAACTTGGTTTCGCGAGACAAACCCTTTAATCATTCTTTGCTTTTACTCTCTCTCTTGTATCGCGTAAAAATCCCGTGATTTTATCGCCCGTGTGAAACCACCTTTATTGCGGTTTTTTGGGAGACAAAATGAAAAAAAATAAGCATTTTGCCTCAGTTTTTTAGTTTTTTTTATTACGCTTTTTGCCTCCAGGATAAACAGCGTGTTCAATTTTTTTGTACGAGTCGTTACGGATACGATGATACGAAATATGTGGGATTTAGATTTTTTTTAATTTTTTTTTTTAGTAATACGGGAAAGAGCGCAAAAAAAATTTTTTTCTTGTAATTTTTTTTTTTTACACTCTTTTTATGTTTTTTTTTTTACTTTTTATATCCCTAAAGGGGACCTGAACCAGAGCAACTATGATAAAGGACTTCTGTGCTGCAATGCCTTATCACTTGTGATAGCAATTGTAGGCAATGGCAAGCCGGGACGCCTGGAGGCGGGGCAAGGGCGGGGTTAGAAGCAGAGGTCTTTTTTTTTTTCATTCTCAGGTGTTGCAACCGGAGGCCGGCTATTAGTAACAGAAGCCGAGCCCGCACCATCTACATGACGTAAGGTTACGTCCTGTCATGTTAAATACCACGCTGCCATAACGTAACCTTACGTCTTGTGGCGTTAAGGGGTTAATTAAAGAGATTGTTCCAACATATCCACAGAATAGAGGATATGTTTCTGATTGGCAGGCTTGTTAAAAGGCCTGACATAGACTTGCAGGAACGCTGCTTTCCAGTAGGTGGCGCTGTAGAGGAATTGTTCCACTTCCCATTTGCATATTTCCCAGAGGAGCATGCATGGCCTTATAAGTGTCCTAGATGCTCTCCTTAAAGGGGTTGTCCCGCGGCAGCAAGTGGGTCTATACACTTCTGTATGGCCATATTAATGCACTTTGTAATGTACATTGTGCATTAATTATGAGCCATACAGAAGTTATAAGAAGTTTTTCACTTACCTGCTCCGTTGCTGGCGTCCTCGTTTCCATGGAGCCGTCTAATTTTCAGCGTCTAATGGCCAAATTAGACGCGCTTGCGCAGTCCGGGTCTTCTTCTTTTCTCAATGGGGCCGCTCGTGCAGGATGCCGACTCCGTGTAGCTCCGCCCCGTCACGTGCCGATTCCAGCCAATCAGGAGGCTGGAATCGGCAATGGACCGCACAGAAGCCCTGCGGTCCACCGAGGGAGAAGATCCCGGCGGCCATCTTCAGCAGGTAAGTAAGAAGTCACCGGAGCGCGGGGATTCAGGTAAGCGCTGTGCGGTGTTCTTTTTTAACCCCTGCATCGGGGTTGTCTCGCGCCGAACGGCGTTTCGGCGCGGGACAACCCCTTTAAGGAGAAACCATACCCTTCCTGACCCGTGACTGCACACGTATCACGCCTATTCATTGCATATTTATGTAATCCCATTGACTTCAATGGGCTATTATGGTCTGTAATACGAAACACAACCGGACGCGCTGCGTTTTTTTTTCACGTGTATGAAATATGCCAGCCTGAAGACCCCGATGCAAATCACTGATGCATACTACGCTCTGTAAGTATCCCCGTGTGAATGAGCCCCAGAGCTGGTATTTACTAATTACTTCCCCTTGTATCGTTATTTTACGTAAAGTCCTGCGGGAACGGAATAATTGTAGTTAGAAGTGGAAAGGGTTAAACTGAGATCTACATTCCGTAGTAAAAAACAATAGAAATGTTTTAGAACCTCCAGGTTAATTCTTCCCCCTTGTTCTACGGAGAAAGTTCTCGGCGTGCGAGCGCTCCACTTCTGATAGGTTCATAAACGGAGGCTCAGAGGAGGAGGGGAGGAATAAAATTTAATAACAGAATAAAAATGTAAATAAAGATTTGCCTAAAATTACTTGTCCAGGAAATAATTCTCCCTCCCCCTTGAGCTAATACTTTGATAAGCTCAGTATGGAGATCCTGATTTGGAGCGTGACCTTTGAAAATGCTCTCTAGCTTGATTAAAGATGTATTAAATTTGTTTAAATAAACCTCGTTGTAATGGCATATCATTTGTAAGAAGCTATTAGGGGGTTAGAAACTGCACTGCGCTATTTGCATGAAAATGTTCGGCTCCAGCCGGCGATCTCTCCTGAATTAGCTGCAGAAGAGGAAGGCTTTCATCATTACAAGAAAGGCTGAAGTATAATGGTGCGCGGCGGCGGCGGAGGGGGCGCCACAACGCCCGCTTATTAATAAAAACTACAATTTATGCAAGAGATGTTATAATCTTACAGTTCTTGTGAGATGGGGCAGCGCTATAACACGGGGATATCAGATGGCCGCGGCTTGCAGGTGAAGGGTAAATAGGATGCTGGACCATTCATGTGTGTGATGGCGGTGTAAGGGGGGTGCGTTCCGCTGAGTGTACACTAGGGCTGTGAATATTCTATGTGCTGGCCCTTTAAGGCAGTAGTGAAGGATCAGGGGCGGACCGGCTGGACATTTACTTTGTACTTTTTTTCTTTTTTTGCAGCCCAACTAGGCCACCTGTTATATTACCGTGTTTCCCTGAAAATAAGACAGTGTCTTATATTTATTTTTTGTTCAAAAAGGTTTAACTTTTTTACATGTATAGCTGCCTGGACACTATTGAAATTGACTTTTTTAATTAACTGTTAGCAGGGCTTAATTTTGGAGTAGGGCTTATATTTCAAGCATCCGCAAAAAGCCTGAGAAATCATTTTGCATCCTTATACATTCTGGAAAATCGTGCTATGGCTTATTTTCAGGGAAACAGGGTAAAAGTTCTACTGAGTTGAGCAGCATCCACTATGCGGAGTGGCATACTTCCAAAGCTATCCATGGCCGCAATGCCGTTGCCTTCCCTTCCCTCCCTCTCACCGGCTCACCTCCTCTCTCCTTCCTTCTGGCTGTTTGCAATGGGAGTGGGTGGGACAGGGGTGGAACTAAGTACCCACCCCTAGTCCGCAGCCAGCAATGGGAGGGGCGGAGCCTAGCCCCTCCCCCTCCTATTGCAAACAGCCATAGAGGAGGAGAGAAGAGGGAGTTTAGCAGTCCCGCTGCTAGACTCCCTCCCACCTCCCTTCTCAGGGCGCAGTCATTGGCTGCCATAGGAGCCCATGCAGAGGCCGATGTATTCCAGCCCAAAAGGTAGTTCCAGGAGTATCTTTGCTACCCGGCATGAAAGCGCTCGCCGCTATATTGGCCAGCCGTACGCTTTTACACTGCGGGAATACGGCCATGTGATCTGATGCATTGGAATCCAATGCATCAGACTGTAGTGTATATCGGCCAGCCGTGAAAACGGCGGTCTATATACGCTCGTGTGAAAGGGTACTAAGGCTGGATTCACACGGGTCGAGCGCAATATCTGACAAATATCGCGCTTATGTAAGTGTAACGCAATTTGCGAGAAATTCACTTTGCATCGCTGCACCTACGATTTTCACGTGCTTTTCATGAGAATGAAAATTGTAAGTTATTTCTGTAGGAAAAACGTAAAAATCACAGCGCACCCCACAGCGCACCCACGCGCAATATCACCCAAACCATGAGACCCGCTGCGATAGTGCTCTCTGAAGCAAAGACGGCCCGTAATAATAGAGCCCTGGCAAATAGCGGGTTCTGTTTAGTCCAGTGTTGTGCATCTCACAACATATGAAATCTGCCAGTGTGAACGTACCGTATGATGCTTTGGCGCACATGCGCAATAGAGCACGTGACGCGCCGCAGCGTCATATGACACGCCCACAGCGTCACATGACGCGCTGGCGGTAGGCGGGGAAACGGTTCCACGCTATCTTCCGCTGTGCTACAGCGGAAGATATTGTGACGGACGGCTTCCATTGACTGCAATGGAAGCCGTCTGGCGTACACCCGCAGCAAATAGAGCATTCCGCGGTTGAGGGCGGGTGATTTTACGGTGCCGAATTCCGCGGTGGAATTCCGCACCGTAAGCATTGTACTATTAGGTTCAATAGAACCTAATAGCTGCGGGCAACGCGGCGGATTTCCGTGGGAAGGAGGCCTAAGTCATCTATATGCTGGTTTTAATGGATCCATTTTGACTTTCACGATAAAAAAATGCAGCAAAACTGCGTAAGAAAATTGCAAATGGCGGCGATGTTTTTGCAAGAAAGAGCAGCGCTGAGGCTCAGAAGTCGCAGGAAAAAAGACGGCAAAATCGTGATGGCCAGTGTTAAGGCACCCTAAGTGGCCAAGTGACTCAGCTCCTTTCAGCTCTCCACCCATCAGCTAATCAGCATTGTGAAGGTGGGAGGAGCAAACGTTATGTAAGTTCTAGAAAGATCAGATGAAGAGAGCAGAAAGCAGAGCTGCACAGCTACATCCAAGTCAGCTGCTTTAAAAAATAGTTACAAACAGCTACTTGTGGATCTGACTTCTGTAGGCGAGGGGTGCAGAGTGCAAGCTGAAGGTTTGCAGATATGGTGGAAAACCTGCTTAAGCAGTATGGAGCAGTGAGGCAGCAGCACTTCCAGCCACCACCTTCAGGCCCGGACTTGGAAGATTGGATTGTACAGAACTTGAGCCTTCAGCATCTGGATGCTGTGGGACTGAATAAAGGTTACCTGTTACCTTCGGGTCTCCCTGGACTTCGTTCCACTGGGGTTATCATGCTATACTAAGTCATCACACCAGGGAGCAGCCCTCACCAACTCCCTATGCTTCACTGCAGTCCATCCGTTTTGGAGAGTACACCACCTACCGTGGGGTTTGTCACCATCACACCATTCTGTCCTACTACATATATACAGAACTCATAGTGGATACATATGAGACAAACATACAGATGTAGCAGTACTAGCGCACGCTGTGCTAGCCTGATACCCTTGCTAAGCCGCAACTTGGCTCAGCTATCCTAATTGTGTAGCACTGCTGCCATTCACTTTGATTGGCACTGGCCGCTCTGCACAAATAGTGTAGCACAGCCGAAAGGCGCCCGGCAGTCTGCACTACAGATGTAGTTTGCCAACCATCTATGTTGGTGCTGTGACATATGTAAGCTTGGCTCTGTTATCATATCTATACAGTAAGCTTGGCTTTGATATCACCTATAGAGTTAGCTTGGTACTGGTATCATCTATGCCAGTAAGGTTGGTTCTGGTCTTGTGTTTATTTAGCAAGCTTGATTGTGGTACCATACCCATGCAGTAAGCTTGGTTCTATTACTGTATCTATGTAGTAAACTTGGTTCTGTTACGGTATCTATGCAGTAGGCTTGGCTATGGTATTGTATCTATGCAGTAAGCTTTGGATTGGCCATAGACTCCATCTGGAAAAGTCCTGGTGGGCTGCTCGGGTTCTGGGGCCGATGCATAGGATCTTGAATGAAATAAAAAACAGCTAATACCCACCTGCGTTTGGCTGCATTCTGTGTTGCATCTGTCCCCCATTAACTTGCAGATAGCGCAATCATGTCATGTGATCATTGCAGTCAATCTTCAGCCTACCATGTTGGAGAATTATATTTTTCATGCTTCGTAGAAAATTTGCTGTTGTGAGTTAGGCATGGTGTGTAGGCTTCTTCCCTTCTACCACCAACTAGCCGTGCTGACAGTTTGCTCCACTTGCTGCCACTTTTGGCCCACATACAATTTCAGGCTACTTTGTAATTTTTTTACAATGCCAGTTTGGGTTGCCAAACCACCTCTGGTTACTGTATCTATGTAGTAGTCTTAGTTCTGGTACCATATCTATGGAGCAATCTTAGTTCTTTTCTTATATCTATGTAGTAATCTTAGTTCTGGTACCATATCTATGGAGCAATCTTAGTTCTTTTCTTATATCTATGTAGTAATCTTAGTTCTGGTACCATATCTATGGAGCAATCTCAGTTATTTTCTTATATCCATGCAGTAATCTTAGTTCTGGTACCATATCTATGGAGCAATCTTAGTTCTTTTCTTATATCTATGTAGTAATCTTAGTTCTGGTACCATATCTACTGTATGTAGCAATCCTAGTTCTGGTACCATATCTACTGTATGTAGCAATCTTAGTTCTTTTCTTATATCCATGCAGTAGTCTTAGTTCTGGTACCATATCTATGGAGCAATCTTAGTTCTTTTCTTATATCTATGTAGCAAGCTACGTTCTGGCTTTTAATCTATGTGGTAAACTTGGTCCTGTTACCGTACCTGCATAGCTACGTCCTGCCATATCACCTTCTGCTCTCATAGCTTTCCTGCGATCTAGATTGATGTATTAAATATCTGAGACTGTAGAATAAAGGCTGCGCTTCAGGATATTACAAACGGCACAATTTAACTCCCTCCGCAGCCTGTATGCAAAATTGCATCACTGTGTGCCAAACCATTTTCATTCTACATGGATGTATCCACAAGTTGCTAAACTTTTCAACCTACTTTGATTAATCTTTATTTGTATAGAATTGTAAAGCCCCATTAAAGGGATTGTCCCGATGTAAACTATTGATAGTCCATCCTCAGGTTGGGCTATCAATAGCAGATCAGTGCAGGTTGGCTGCCCAGGATCCCCGCCATTTAGTTGTTACACAGGCCCGGTGTACTTGTGTACTGAGCTGATTTCTGCAGTGGCCAAGTCTGATATATAAGTTCATACTGAAGTAGTAAATGGGTGTAATACCAAGCCTGACCATTAAAGTGGGAACGGCGCTGTCTGGTTTCTGCAGAAATCGTCTCAGTGCATGAGAGTACTGGCCCAGAGAACAGATGGTTGGTGGTGGTCTCAAGTGACTGCCCTGTCTGATCTGTTATTAATGGCCTCGTAAGAAGGAAACACAGGTTCAAATTTGTGTTATGTTGAGCTCTGTTATGGTTCCTATAGTTATGCAATTTGGATCATAGAAGTGTGACCTCTACTGGCCATCATACATTACTGCAGTTTGTGTATTTCTCTATGGAGTGTTGTATGTGACTTCCCATTGGCTACAGAGGTCAGGTGGGAGATCTGGAGGACTTGGGATCACAGAAAGCTGCAAGCTGGAAAGCAATCCCAGTGGTACTAAGCCTTAAGTGAGACTGCATTGCTTGAAGAGGGACCGGACAAAGGAGTGAAGAGTTGGAGAACGGAGGCAGCAGGAGTTTGAGAAGCGCAGCTGCATAACATTAAAATGTGTTCACATAAAAAATACTATATTTTGTAAGGCCGGTGCCCACATCGTACCGATCCCTGCGTCACCTGCGACAACCCTACCTGAGGATCGGCCATCAATAGTTTACAACTGGACAACCCCTTTAATAGTGATGGCTAAAACAATCCTCTGGCTCCCAAGTTTGGGAAGTTGTACAGTGCCATGAGATAGTTGTCCAGGGGATCCCTGGGCGCCGGATAGCTCCCGAGGTTACAGACAGTGCCCACCACGACATCGCCGGACCACATATTAAGTACGAAGAACCGAGGGGCGAGTGAAGCAGAAGGTTTTGCTCCCCCATCGGTTATGTCCCATTTCTTCCCAGCCCTGTTCTGGATGGGCCGGCCGCCCCGCTCTGTCTGTGGACAGTCGGCTACAGTGTATTTATGGGATACGGATAAAGCTTCACATCCGAGTGATGGCGGCTCCGCATAGAAGCGTGGATTCATTTCAGTGAGTTATAGCTGCAATTATAGATTTATGCGCAGCCGCCTCTTACCGCGCCGGTGTTGGTCTCCCTCACCGAGCCTCAGGTTATGCTGGGACAGCGGTGACTTACGCTTCCGATCTGATGAAGTGATTACATAGGTGATGCATGAGTGATGTGGGCGCTCACCTGTCCCTTAATGCCGCTTTTTGCCTCTTTCACCTTAAATTATTTAATACTCTATTACACCTTATTAAAAGCAGCCGGCGAGGAGCGGATCGCACCTTCCAGAACGCCGTCTCACTTTCTTCCCCAGAAGTTGATTATTATTGATTGCAGGCAGATAGCACCTCCAGAGAAAGAAATCATCTTAAGACGTAGCAGGGAGGTGCGAGAATCTCTACAGTGACATGTTTGGGCATTTAACTGTACACAGCCCAGGGGATCATCCTCATCCGTGCGCCGAGCGCCGGCGTACCGGCTTCGTGGGCAAGGAAAGCATTACGATAATGCCATCATCGGAGTCGGAATCCTGATGAAGGGCGGCTTCATTGAACACACCCCTCAGTAATGAACTTACAACACCAAGAAGGACACGTGATACCGGTCGCGGGTGGCACGTCGCAGTTTCAGGATGGCGCGGCGATGGCAGACGAGGCGGGACGGTTCTACAAAAAAAACAACTTAACATTAAGCAAATGAACACATCTCGCTCCTTAGGGGGGTTCCTGTATGCTTTACATTAGGTAATAAAACTGTAGCATAAACTCTTAAAGGGACAGTACCTCTGCAACTCCTCCTGGCAGAAGCAAGGCACATGACACTAACTTGACTGCCTGTCATTTATCTGCCGCTAAATACATCACTACCAACATGGCTGTAGGCTGCGACCTCAGATATCCCGTAGGAGCTGCGTTCATTCTCACGTACGCATCGATCACATCTTTGACGTCACGTAAATCCAGAAGTCGTCACATCATCACCAACTAGCGGTTTCTCTTCTGCGTTATATTTCTCGATTCCATATACACGCTAGGCCGTGTGCCCCGCTGCGCCATTATACGCCCGTCAAATCCCCATGCATTGTCTTGGCGTGTATGCGTGGGTATTACACGCCAAGATAGTGCATGTTGCATTTCTTTGTTTGTGGACGCGTTTTGAACGCTGTGTGTGAGGCGCCATTGGAAGTAATGTAAAATTAGTTACCGTGTATTAACAGGAAGACCCCCTCTGCTCCCACGCTCTGCGGGGTGCTTCACCCCACAGATATAGTATGTCTGCCATCGGCGTGGTTTCTTACTCCCGTGTCCTCAGGACTCACAGCGGTGGCTATCTCTCATTGGCTGCTCCCCATCATGGGGATAAGCCGCTCTACTGCCCCCTATATATTGCCGCCACCATGATGTGGCTGGTATTGCTCTGCACCCGCTTGTCTCTACCTCAGGACTGGGGCTGTGAAGCCGCACAACAACTTTATATCTGTCTTCGGGTTTTCATTTTTAATGGATCCGTCTTCAATTAAGAGATGGATGCCAAACGGAAGTCTTCGGCTCTTTCGACACCTTGTTTTATTCCATCCAGCGCTGCTCCCTTCCTGGTTTCTGTCTTCTATGTAGAAAACTGCAAGGAACATCAGAGTCAATACGTGCGATGCAGAACTCTCGGCTCTCGATCTCAGGCAGTTTCAATCGCTGTCCGTCTTTTAAAAATTGGCTTCAAAAATGCAAAAGACAACGAGAAATATTAAATGGCGGAACAAAGTACCAAAACATTGCGCAGGAGCGAGCGTATTTTACAATACGCTCATGTGACACAGCTCTCCTAGGCCTCTGCTGGGTGCTGCGGAGCACACAATGCCCTCATGTCCTCTCTTATGTCTGCTAGGCCTCCGCTGGGTGCTGCGGAGCACACAATGCCCTCATGTCCTCTCTTATGTCTGCTAGGCCTCTGCTGGGTGCTGCGGAGCACACGATGCCCTCATGTCCTCTTTTATGTCTGCTAGGCCTCTGCTGGGTGCTGCGGAGCACATGCGGCTCTCATGTCCTTTCTTATGTCTGCTTGGCCTCTTCTGGGTGCTGTGGGGCACACGCTGCTCTCATGTCCTTTCTTATGTCTGCTAGGCCCCTGCTGGGTGCTGCGGAGCACACGCTGCTCTCATGTCCTTTCTTATGTCTGCTAGGCCCCTGCTGGGTGCTGCGGAGCACACACTGCTCTTATGTCCTCTCTTATGTTTGCTAGGCCCCTGCTGGGTGCTGCGGAGCACACGCTGCTCTCATGTCCTTTCTTATGTCTGCTAGGCCTCTGCTGGGTGCTGCAGAGCACACACTGCTCTCATGTCCTTTCTTATGTCTGCTAGGCCTCTGCTGGATGCTGTGGAGCACACACTTGCAGCATCCCATAGGGTAGTTCAGGTCACGGGGCATACGCTGAGGAGCTAGATAAAGCTGTCACTTGTCACAGTAGCACTTACCAGACTCCTGCTGGAGGGACACACGTAGCCTTGGCCAAAGCATCACTGGGCCTCTTACTGACACCCCAAGAGAGGGATGGGCAATATACATGCTAAAGAACTTTAACTTGTCACGTGACGCCACCGTTCCCTAACTCACCAGAATGACCCTCAGCGATAATAAAGATAATTCACACACACTTTAGTGTTTAAGTACCTCAGTCCCTGGGAGCAGTCAGGGTCTGGCAAAACTTTACTGTAAACTTTGACACTTGCACAACATAAAAACACACAGGTGCAGGCAAGATAAAAGAAAGGAGGTCAGGGAGAAACTCAGGATGATGCCGGTCCTACAGTCCTCATTATCTGTATGGTACCGCTCCTGGAAGAGGAAGGGGCAAACTCTCCACAGGCGCTAACTTTTTGAAGTACCTCTGCACAGAGGTCTTGACTTTTTTCGCTGCTCACGCTCTCTGTCACTCTCTTTCTCCTTACTCTCTAATGGCTCCTGGCATTGGGGTACTCAGGAGACCTTTCTTCCTCTTCCATTCTTCACCACATGAGGGTTGAAGGTACCCCCATTTGTCTGGCACTCTCTGAGGAACCCAGAAGAATGGACCTCTTTCCGCTCTCAGACACTCATATTTATAATTTCTAGCAGACCACGTCACAGGACATAAATTGATAGATTTGCAGACATCTCCCAGTCTCATGCAGAAATTAACTCTTCATCTGCCGCAGCTGTGAAATAGACATAACAAGAGACTAAACATTTTGCACAGCGCACCAACACAAAAGACATGACATGTATGACATTTATGGAGGGGCCAGGAATAGGTGTTCTGGGTCACCACACGCTGCTCTCATGTCCTCTCTTATGTCTGCTAGGCCTCTGCTGGGTGCTGTGAAACACACAATGCTCTCATGACCTCTCTCATGTCAGCTAGGCCTCTTCTGAATGCTGCAGAGCACACGCTGCTCTCATGTCTTCTCTTATGTCTGCTAAGCCTCTGCTGGGTGCTGCGGAGCACACGCTGCTGTGATGTCCTCTCTTATGTCTGCTAGGCCTCTGCTGGGTGCTGCAGAGCACACGCTTCTCTCATGTCCTCTCTTGTTTCTGCTAAGCCTCTGCTGGGTGCTGCGGAGCACACACTGCTGTGATGTCCTCTAATATGTCTGCTAGGCCTCTGCTGGATGCTGTGGAGTACACGCTGTCATGTCCTCTCTTATGTCTGCTAGGCCTCTGCTGGGTGCTGTGGAGTACACGCTGTCACGTCCTCTCTGCAGCCCTTTTCTGCTCCTGTGATTTAGTTGTGACCTTTTGTATATCCTCCCCACAGCCCTCCTAGGAACTTTGGAGGACCTGCACTGGGGGTGGGCTCAGCCCTGCATTATCCCCTATGGAGGGGGCATGGACAAATGTTCTTCTCCAAGCATTTAGCCTCTAGGAGGCTTCTACAATTCGGTGCCATCCGGCACCTGCACCGCACGGCTGAGTGAGGGAGTGTGAGGAGCGCCCCCTTACACCTACTCTGATTTTAGATGTGGCCATTGGAGAATCTTGTTCATTATAAAACATTTCTTTATATCTCCTTGGCCTGTATATAAGTCCACTGGACCCTGGAATCCATCTTCATATCATCAGGATGATGTTGATGACGTAATATCTGTATACCGTGCAGTAGAGCATACACAATGCCCTGTGCGTCTATCTACACACCCGCTTTACTTCCGTTATGTATTGTACCGAGTCGCCGCGGCACACGCTGCACAGGGAATACACGGGATGACATATAATAGACAGCTTCATTCTCCTCGCGGCCTGTTATCCTTTAATGCTATCCTAATACTTTACTAAGAGTTTACTAACAAGCCCTGCGGGTGCCGTCTGTCAATAATAAGCCTATAAAATCAATACGGATAAACAAGGGTCTGTGTTCTCGTAAAGGAACTTCCTTTTCATCTGAAGCAGCTGTTTTCTGTGTCATGTACAAACATGGTCAGCTTCTCCGACGGCCCGCGCTCCCTGACAACAGACGTATGACCCGGCTGATATACAAAGGGGTCAGTCAATACCGCCCGATCAATACAGCACTAATTATTGCAGCGTGTAGGAACAGCGATGGCTGCCGGTCATTTCCTGAGGGCCCGATGTTTGTTTGTAGTAAATATGTAGCAAGAAAGGATACATTGTATTTCCTTCATTGTTAAAATGTAGCAATGTCTTCAGCGGGTGCGGGGGGGGGGGGGGGGGGGGCTTGTACAACCATTTTCTATTGTTCCAATGTATCCAACATAAAAATGAAGTATCTTTGCAAGTATTTCTTGATCTAACACCCTAACACCCTATGCAGTTCCAGTCCATAAAATATTCAGGGTTTGCATGGACTGAAGCTGTGCGCAGGGGTGTAACTATAGGGGACACAGAAGAGGCAGTTGCACCCGGGCCCACAAGCCTTTAGGGGGCCCATGAGGCTTTTCTTCTACATATAGGAGGCCAAGTATGATGAATAAAGCTTCATAGTTGGGGCCCCATTACAGATTATGCGTTGGGTCCCAGAAGCTTCAGGTTATGCCTCCGACTGTGTTTTCTTGTGCGTGTATGCATCGCGTTATTCATGCGGGCCAAAAAGCACAAGAAGGCCCCATTAATATCTCCTGGCTTTGATCTTCTTCAGATAAGTGTGTTTTTGCACATTTGCGCACGCAATACTCAGAGAATAGAACCCATTGTTTTCAATAGGTTCACTTTCACTATTGCAGCATGCTCTATTTTGGTGCGTATTTGCGCACCAAAGGCACCACAGTAGTTTATGGGGGCGCATCCAAAACCTGCACAATGAACTGTGCAATTTTGCAGGAAAATCAACACAATGGGGACTAATTAAGGCTGCACAGCCTTTTGAATCATGATGTGAGTGTGTCCCACGTCGATGTGAACGGTCCCCGGGAGTGCAAAAGATACAGCAAAAACCGCAGATATGCGCACGATAGTGCACTACAAAGAAGTGAAGACGCCCTTCATACGTAAATATGCAGTGAAAATGCATGTACCCTGCATACTCACTGCCTATTTACATTATCCCATTGACTTTAATTGGCATTATTGGTTTGTAATACATGATATAAAAATACTAACTGATATACCCGGCTTCGCCTGAGTTAATTTGATACAGGTGTTTATGTGTTGTTTGCACTGAACATTTTAAGAAGTCTGGGTTATTTTAGAGGAACCGAGGAAAAAAATCTGTATACACATAGAAGAGCGTTAGATTCTCCTCAGGCTGCATGTACTGATGTCCCTCAGCAGAATGTGCCCCCCCCCCCCACACACACACACACACACTCTCCTCATGTAGGACCTAAAGAATGCTTGTGCCAAATTCCACGCTTGTACAACCCTGGGAAGTTACATTACATAGGGGTGCACTTAGCATTGAATGATTGATTTGTGACTAGAGATGAGCGAGCGTACTCGGAAAAGCACTACTTGCTCGAGTAATTTGCTTTATCCGAGTATCGCTGTGCTCGTCCCTGAAGATTCGGGTGCTGCTGCGGCTGACAGGTGAGTTGCAGCGGGGAGCAGGGGAGAGCGGGCGGGAGAGAGGGAGAGAAAGATCTCCCCTCCGTTCCTCCCCGCTCTCCCCTGCAGCTCCCCGCTCCGTGCCGGCACCCGAATCTTCAGGGACGAGCACAGCGATACTCGGATAAAGCAAATTACTCGAGCGAGTAGTGCTTTTCCGAGTACGCTCGCTCATCTCTAGTTGTGACCCCTTTACTTTTCCTATTTAGGACCTAAAGAATGCTCCTGCCAAATTGTACATTTGTACGACATCAGGAAGTTAGAGGATTAGTGGTGAGTCAGTCAGTGAGGGCTTTCACACACACACACATATATATATATATATATATATATATATATATATATATATATATATATATATATATATATATATATATATATATATATATATATATATATATATATATATATATATATATATATATAATATGAAAAATGTGTGTCTGAACCCCCAATGCAAAATAATGGAGTTTAAGCTCTCTGTATTACATTATCTGTGTGTAATATTGAGCACAGACACACCCCTGTGAATGATCCCTTAGCGCCACAGGATATATAAGTAGGTTTGTATGGATCAGGATCAGCAGTGTGTACATCGTAGAAACAAGACCCCCAAAAGATGGCAGAATTGTGTTGTTTTTTTTCCACTTTACTTCAATTATATAATCTTAGAGGTTTTTCAGTAATTATATGGTAGCATTGAAAAATACAACCCAAACGAGCCCTCAGACAACCGGGTCAGAAAAATCTAAGAATTATGATTCTTTGAAAGTGGGGAGGAAAAACAGAAAATGTAAAAAAGGGGTTCTGCATTCATAAAGGGGTTGCCTGAGATAGAAAAAAAAAGTTTTGCCATGTTGTATATGCAGATGCAAGGCGGGTCTTTTTGTTTCCACGGTTACAGACTACAAGTTATGTGTAGTCTGGTTCTGCAGTTTAGTGCTGCTTCCTGTAATCCACTCTTCTTACAATGAGAGGCCAGCCTGCAGTTACAAGCGCCGGCCACTACACAGGGGTTGGAGCAGCGGCTTCTGCTCCGTAGTCTAGTGTGTAGCAGCAATTAAAACAGATCAGCTGGGATCCCAACCAGAAGGTTCCCTAACGACCCACAATTGATGACCTATCCCAAAGTCAGGCCGTCAATAGTTTTTTCCTTGAAACCCCTTTTAATCAGCACAGAATGCTGGACCAAAAGTCACATAGTGTTAAAAGGTGGAGAGTCCATTTAAATTCGTTATCTTGTTGGCCGCTTGTGCAGCATCGCAGCTTATGACCTGATTGAATATCATCAAAATCAAATTCATTGAATAATTCTAGAAAAATTGGGAAATACAAAAAGCATAAAATAATAGACCTGAAAAGCAGAAAAAAACCTCCAGAAATGTAAAACAAGAGGAGATGGAAATTAAAGTTCTGAAATGCGCCATCAAGCAAGTTTATTAGGGGCTACTGATGATTTTTGTTTGAGAATGTGCCTTGGGTCTAGTCAGTCCATGTAAACTCCGTTTGTGATACATTCATCAAAGCCGTGCATGACTTATCAAGCATGCAATCATTTCATTAACTAATGCCACTGGGTAGCTGGCAGTGATACTGCTTATCCAAAAGGTTCAACCGGGCCTCTCAGTTGTAACAAATGTCGTCCTGCGCACTGATTGTTCTGCGATGGCAAAGCCACAAACACTTCTCCTCATAGAACCGTAACATATTTCAATATGGTAATTAAGAGAATCCTCAATACAGACATAAAGCAGAACTTCTAATAGGAAAGATACGGGAGATAGATAGATAGATAGATAGATAGATAGATAGATAGATAGATAGATAGATAGATAGATAGATAGATAGATAGATATGAGATAGATAGAGAGATAGATAGATATGAGATAGATAGATAGTAGATAGATAGATAGATATTAGATAGATAGATATGAGATAGATAGATACGAGATAGATAGATAGATAAATAGATAGGAGATAGATAGATAGACAGATAGAAATGAGATAGATATATAGATATTAGATAGATAGATAGATATTAGATGGATAGGAGATAGATGGATAGATGGATAGATGGATGGATAGATAGATAGATAGGAGATAGATAGATAGATAGATAGATAGATAGATATGAGATAGATAGATGTGAGATAGATAGATATGAGAGAGATAGACAGATAGATATGAGAGAGATAGACAGATAGATAGATAGATAGATAGATAGATAGGAGATAAATAGATGGTAGATAGATAGATATGTGATAGATAGATAGGAGATAGATAGATAAATATGAGATGGATAGATATGAGATAGATGTGAGATAGATAGATAGATAGATAGATAGATAGATAGATAGATAGATAGATAGATAGATATGAGAGAGATAGATAGATATGAGATAGATATGAGATAGATAGAGGATAGATAGATATGAGATAGATAGATATGAGATAGATAGAGGATAGATAGATAGATATGAGATGGATAGATATGAGATAGATAGACAGATAGATGTGAGATGGATAGATATGAGATAGATGTGAGATAGATAGATATGAGAGAAAGAGATAGATAGGAGATAGATAGGAGATAGATAGATATGAGAGAGATAGACAGATAGATAGATATGAGAGAGATAGACAGATAGGAGATAGATAGATAGATAGATAGATAGATAGATAGATAGATAGATAGATAGATAGATAGATATGCGATAGATAGATAGGAGATAGATAGATATGAGAGAGAGAGAGATAGATATGAGAGAGATAGATAGATATGAGATAGATATGAGATAGATAGATATGAGATAGATAGATAGATAGATAGATATGAGATAGATAGATATGAGATAGATAGATATGAGATAGATATGAGATAGATATGAGATAGATATGAGATAGATATGAGATAAATAGAGGATAGATAGATAGATAGATAGATAGATAGATAGATAGATATGAGAGAGATAGATAGATATGAGATAGATATGAGATAGATAGAGGATAGATAGATATGAGATAGATAGATATGAGATAGATAGAGGATAGATAGATATGAGATGGATAGATATGAGATAGATAGACAGATAGATGTGAGATGGATAGATATGAGATAGATGTGAGATAGATAGATATGAGAGAAAGAGATAGATAGGAGATAGATAGGAGATAGATAGATATGAGAGAGATAGACAGATAGATAGATATGAGAGAGATAGACAGATAGATAGATAGATAGGAGATAAATAGATGGTAGATAGATAGATATGTGATAAATAGATAGGAGATAGATAGATAAATATGAGATGGATAGATATGAGATAGATGTGAGATAGATAGATAGATAGATAGATAGATAGATAGATAGATATGAGAGAGATAGATAGATATGAGATAGATATGAGATAGATAGAGGATAGATAGATATGAGATAGATAGATATGAGATAGATAGAGGATAGATAGATATGAGATGGATAGATATGAGATAGATAGACAGATAGATGTGAGATGGATAGATATGAGATAGATGTGAGATAGATAGATATGAGAGAAAGAGATAGATAGGAGATAGATAGGAGATAGATAGATATGAGAGAGATAGACAGATAGATAGATATGAGAGAGATAGACAGATAGGAGATAGATAGATAGATAGATAGATAGATAGATAGATAGATAGATATGCGATAGATAGATAGGAGATAGATAGATATGAGAGAGAGAGATAGATATGAGAGAGATAGATAGATATGAGATAGATATGAGATAGATAGATATGAGATAGATAGATAGATATGAGATAGATAGATATGAGATAGATAGATATGAGATAGATAGATATGAGATAGATATGAGATAGATAGAGGATGGATAGATAGATAGATAGATAGATAGATATGAGATAGATAGATATGAGATAGATAGATAGATGTGAGATAGATAGATAGATAGATAGATATTAGATAGATAGATAGATAGATTGATAGATGTGAGATGGATAGAAAGATAAGACATAGATAGATAGATAGATAGATAGATAGATAGATAGATATGAGATGGATAGATAGATAGATAATTTTTCTTTCCACTTTTTCACACACTGTAACAACAATAAAGGAGCACATTGACGGGGTGGAGAACACAATATGATGAAGTGGTAGCAATAGAGTTGGCGACGTTCCATATTTCACACGTTGCGATGAGGCTGAAGGTCGTGCGGTCTGAGTGTTTGGTGAAGTTACAGAAGGAGACATTATAAACAATGTACGCCGGTGACACTTTATATTTTATCAGTCCTCTACCGGCTACATATAAATGGCTTCGTGAACTGAGGGTCTCCACACAAATCTGCAATGAGATTGTCCTACCTTCAGCACAGAATCTATATACGCATTTTCTGACAGTCACCGCGAACGTCACCCCGTGCGTTGCGAAAGATGCTGTCCGTGTGATTTGGAAAATCCGCTTCCAATCTGCCACATCTGAAGATGGCCCAAGGGTTAAATATAAGAGACTGACTCTATATCTGCCACTCCGGAACGCTTTGTGCCGGTAATAGACACCTCTTCACTTCAATGCCACCAATAAGTGGACGGATTTTCTGGTTAGTCGCTCGTCTTACAAAGCAAAAGTAATTGATTTTCCCGCGAGCTGCTGTGATTCTTCAAGTTATGAAGGAGGGAGCAGGAATCAATACAGATATTCCGTACGATCTCCTAGAAGGGTCTCGGGACGTCTTCTTCACACCGGTGTGCTTTTAGGGGGAAACTTGAAAGCTGGAACATTGTATAAAAAACAACTAGTGACACAAAATAGACCAAAAACAATTGCCCCCCCCCCCTCCCTCACCCTCATTTTAATGCGATTCGCTAATATAGTGCACATTTTCAGGTCTCCTTAGGCCTAAGGGCTTAAACACAGGGGCTTGTTTTTATCCCGATTTGCCGCAAAACGAGACAAAACAAAACCATTAAGTTCAATTGTTTTTTTTTCCCACTACCAGGCCCTATCTTCCCACTGAACGGCTTGTCGATTGGCACAGGTGTGATGTGTGTGAGTGACAACTAAAGTAAAAATGATACTTTGTGATAGGCCACACCCCTAGCCACACCCCCTGACCACACTTTTTTTTACATTGGCTGGTATTTTTTAGCAACAAAAGTGGCAATCCCATATGGACTCTGTTGTGGCTTCATACTAATAAGTACGACTCCAGGGACTCCATTGTTACGTTCGTGTGGGCAACTAAGCATCGGGTTCACACGAACGTGACCCGAAAGCATGGGTTTAGGGACAACTGGCCCAATACCACTGGGAGGATGACATTGCCCTGCCTAACCAAGCAAAGAGATCACCTCTATAAAGGCGGCCCCACGCTGGAACCTTAGCCCTGCTCTCCCTGAAAGGGGGGCACTCTCAACCAGGGGGAGTTGACAAAATGCACAAACTCACCACACAAACCTCGCAACTAAATCAGATGGAAAAGCTGAATATAAAAGTGAGGAATTAGTTTGTGCATAGGCCAATGAACATAAGCGGCAAGGCCACGGCAAAGCTCCTCGTGTCTTGCAGTCCCTATTCTAGCAAGACACTAAAACACACATGGACATGACAGTGTAGACACACACACTGTACACAGAACAGGACTGCTCACACCACAGGTCTGGGTAATAGCACAGACACACAACACAAGTCACTGTTCACACCAAGAGACAACAGGTAGTGCATACAACATGAACTCCACCCAGAGCTCACATGCACACAGATGAAACTCCACAGCAAGTCTAAAGTGTCCTCATACCAGGGGATAGATAGATAGATAGATAGATATGAGATAGATAGATAGATAGATAGATAGATAGAAAGGATTCATAGTAGTACCTCTGTATATGACACCCTCGGTTGCACTCACACAAAGCCGATTTGAGGCAGATTTTCAACATTAGAAAAGCAGCACCCAATTCTGCATGAAGTTGCACATGTTTAATATTGGTGGAGATCTGATGTGGATGCACAGCCGGTGTCATCCCTTAAAAAGTGAAAGGGTGAACTCTGCTGTGGATCTGCGCCACAATCGGCACCAAATGGTGCCAATTTTATTGCGCACTCGCGTGAGTATTGCATGCGTATTTACCCGGAATATCGGCACCATTTTCAGTAGCAGCGAGGACTATTAGATTTATTACACTGCAGAAAAAATCAGCACTAAATCAGGGCAGAAACTGACACTGAGAGCGGATTATGAATCCAACGCACATTCTAGCTCTCTAAACGAGGGATGAAATCCACCCCAAGTTGTGCAGATTTGATACGATTGGGTTTCTTCACATGGCTGTGATAATCACCGCCGCATAATGAAACCACTGATTGTAACGGTTTTGTTTCCCTGGCGGTATTCTCACGCGTTTATACTACGTGGGAGAAAGATAGGGCAGGACCTAACTTACCAGTTTTTTTTAAAAACATGCGCACTATGGCGTGGGGTTTAAATGGCCTGAAAAAGACAAAAAATAGATTCATGTGCAGCTACACCCCGTAGCCGCGAGCGTACCAAGTTGCCCGTAAGCTTTTGGCCTTTAAACTGTTGATTTGGTGCTGATTTTCTACTGTGAAAATTCCCAATATGTTCGCTACGTGTGAACCGACCCTACAGACATTCATCAGCAAGTCCGCAGCACAACAATTGCATCAACATCCCCATTTGGTGCAGAATTAAAGGGGTTGTCCCGCGAAACAAAGTGGGGGTATACACTTCTGTATGGCCCTATTAATGCACTTTGTAATGTACATTGTGCATTAATTATGAGCCATACAGAAGTTATTCACTTACCTGCTCCGTTGCTAGCGTCCTCGTCTCCATGGTGCCGTCTAATCTTCAGCGTCTAATCGCCCGATTAGACGCGCTTGCGCAGTCCGGTCTTCTCCCTTCTGAATGGGGCCGCTCGTGCCGGAGAGCGGCTCCTCGTAGCTCCGCCCCGTCACGTGTGCCGATTCCAGCCAATCAGGAGGCTGGAATCGGCAATGGACCGCACAGAAGACCTGCGGTCCACCGAGGGTGAAGATCCCGGCGGCCATCTTCACAAGGTAAGTAAGAAGTCACCGGAGCGCGGGGATTCGGGTAAGTACTATCCGTTTCTTTTTTTAAACGTCTGCATCGGGTTTGTCTCGCGCCGAACGGGGGGGCTATTGAAAAAAAAAAAACCCGTTTTGGCGCAGGACAACCCCTTTAATATACTCAACGGAAGAGGAATCTACACTGCAAATCCGCTGCTATAATCCACATGCTGTGGATTAAAAATCCGCTCCGCAGGTCGATGTCCACGCTGATGTCTCTCGCTGATGAAGTAGATGCCGCGGACTTTCCGTACAGTCTGGATGGGAAATCCCCAACATATGAACATACCGTTAACCCCTCAGTGACTACTGTGTCTAGAGACTGGCAGGCCAGTTGTGTTTGTTGTGTGTGTCAGGCCTTAGACCGATCTCAGCTTCCATTTAGTATCTGCTGTATAAGTCCGTTCAAGCCTGCGGCCTGTTGAATTTTTGCATTTAGAAAGGCAATTGTCTGATCTTACCCTGGAGCAGAGTGAAGAAGCCCCTTCCATTCTTCCATTCTCCTGGCTCCACCCGTCTGTCACATGAGGATACCAAATTGTGTGACTGTTTACTTGTTAATGAAGTCTAAGGAAAAGCATTCACCTAGGAGCTGGCCGCTCGCTGACACTCCGGATCCAAAATTCACATTAGGGAAAAATCTTTTCATAAGGATTATTGGTCGTGTGAAGGTCCGAGCCGGATATGAGGGATGTTTTCAGAATCGGGTGGGCCAGCTGAATACAAAGTATTAAAAAATTCATTGATGTGCGGCCCCAAAACACCAAAGCGGAGTATTCACGTACCTGGTAATATTTTATGTGTCATGTTTGATATCGCTGAGTAGATAAAATCATGACAGCCATATATTCCCGATCAGAGGATCTCCTGCAGAGATATGCCCGAAATGGGGAATTATGGTTTTTCACAGGTGTATACACATTTGCCCCACCCTTCTTTAAATGACCTTAGAGGGCACAGGGAGGTGTTCTGGTGAATTGTTAAAAATTAGGGCCTCAGAGAAACCAAGTTATCAGACCTTCGGAGATATGCCACAGCGTAAGGACTTTTCCGTTTGCTTTCCATGACTCTGCACTATCAGAACCTTGGGAGGAACAACCCAAATCTGGTATCTTAATTTTATTATTTACGTGTTTTAATTTAAATACTGCCTGTTGTGTATACCTGTAAACCTTATCTCCACTGTTACATCCTTTTTATATATTTTTGTATATATATATTTATTTAGCACTGCTTGTCTTTTTTAGGATAAATCTGCAATTTATAAGTCAAACCTTATCTGTTTTAAAACGAACCATAAGATTGTGTTAATAAATCATAAGTCTGGGTTCCAGCTTACTTGGGAAGCAAAAGCTGGCGGTAGCAGCAAGTGTGTGCGGGTATTGTAGCTTAAAAAGGGGTTTTAACCCCGAAAAGCTTACCACTATATAACCCTTGTAGTATATATGTTTCTCTACAACTTTTGTTTGTATTTATGTTTATTGCTTGTATTACATTGGGTGCAATAGCCTGTACATTAAAATCCATCTGGAAAAACCTACTCCACCAGTGGGAGCCCCATTAATCTGTAATAAAACCCCCCTGTGAAATAAGTTCTTTTATATTATCACCCTTGATCTTCTCCTTGGAGCGCTGGGGCCTTTTTTTTTACCTATCTTGCTGCTAGAGTGCTGGAGGCGTTAGACTGGATCAGGGGGTGATTTGAACTTTCATTTTGCATGCGTGCAGAAGCCTGGGAGAGCTGGGTAGAAGTCTGCCTGTATTCTAACAACTCGCGCTTGTAATTCCACTAGAGTGATCATACGAGGCTCTGCTGTGACAAGTGTCTGCAGCTGTGAGCGCACTCGGAATAGTCGATTTGTGACAATTGGTGATAGCGGCGGGACCGAGACAACCACCCACACATATCTTTATAGGGGGTCACTAATAGGTTTTAAACCTGCATATACATCTATTTAAAGTGGTGACTTTAGACTACTGACAGCCCGGCTCCTGCTCTAACTGTCAGTAACAGGGAAACGTCTGATCCTGACAGTTTAACTTTTTACATGCCACAATCAATAGCAAATGCAGCAAGTAAGAAGCACCCTGCCGTGCAATTGCAAGGTACCAATGAGTTTCCATGGCAGCTGAAAGCCTGACAAAGACTCTGTGTCTGCCATGTAATGTAGACTATTAGGCCCCGCCTCCTGCTGAGTCCCATAGGCTGCTGTCATAGGCTTAGTAGAATACACTACATAAGTAATGCAGTGTACTATCCTAAAGATCGAACCATCGCATCTTCAAATCTCCTCCATGGAGTAAAAAATTGTGTAAAAAAAAAAAAGTTTAATAAAGTCTAATTTAACAAAAAAAAATACACATTTTTCCCCACAAAAAACGTTTTTCAATGGATAAAATCGATAATTATTGCTACATTTATAACAACCCGGACCATGAAAATGTTGTGTTATTTATCGCGCTTTTTGAACACTGTAAAAAATTAATGTTTTTCTTTTGTTTGTCTTCAAAAAAAGGAATGAAGCACAATCCAGAAGTCACGCGGACTGCAAAACGGGAACAATGAAAACGACAAACAACAAGCCCCCCAGCGCTCCGCTGATGGGAAATGCCAGCGTCCTGGGTCTTAGAACGCGGCCACGCCAGCAGTGGCTCTTCTTTAAAAAACATGCTTTTATTGTGCAAATAGGCTGGTCACTAAGGGGTTAATGTTGCGGCAAGCGGAAATGAGGGTCAGTTCACGCGGTGATGGCAGCGTATGGCAGAGGTAGTCAGATGTAGGAGCACTAAGGGCTTAGGCAGACGAACGTGATACGCCGCGAATACGCACACAGGAATTGTTTCCACTCACATAACGAGGAAGATGGAACCCATTGATCAGCCTAAGGCGGCGCGGAGATCACGGATATGCGGCGCGGAGATCACGGATATGCGGCGCGGAGATCACGGATATGCGGCGCGGAGATCACGGATATGCGGCGCGGAGATCACGGATATGCGGCGCGGAGATCACGGATATGCGGCGCGGAGATCACGGATATGCGGCGCGGAGATCACGGATTTGCAGCGCAGAGATCACGGATATGCGCAGCGTTCAGCACATACCTGCGTATGTTTGCGCACTTCCCATTGACCTCTGGTGCACAAAAAAGCTCAATAGAAGAATGAAGCCACAGAGAATGAAGAGAGAATGAAGCTGTTGAAATCAATAGGATCTATTCTGCGCGTTTTGCAGGCGAGATTCCCCTGCGCGCAAAAAATAGCTAAACCACGCTCGGGGCTTATTCAGACAACCACATTTCCGCACTTTAGATAGTCACACATATAACGCGACCGCGACAGGCATTGGATTTCAACTGCATCATATCTGCGCAAGAAAGAGCAGGACCTGCGTTATCTTTCTCATCTGCGTATTTCATGCGGCGCGTGAAGCCATACGTCCCGCCCCATTTCTCACCGTGTTATGCAGCGAGCTCACATAGACTTCTATGGCAGCTGAACTAAAGGAAGAGGGGGAGAGAGTTACCCTGCGGACAATGCTGGGAAAAGACGACCGCTTACCCTAATTAGGCGTTAGTTTTCATTCTGCGCATTTCTGCCGACCGTTGCTCGCCATCGCTTCAGCGTGTTTTTTTACATCCGTGCCGCAGCACCCCGTGTGAATGCGTTTTTAAACGCCAATTACGATCAGGAGTCGATATTGTTAAAGATTCATTCATGCAAATTTACTTTGCGCAGAGGCGAACATATACGCAGAACGCCGTGTGAAGGAGCCTCATAAAGGCGAAGCTGCGCACGCAATATGCAGAAAATAGAACCCAGTGACTTCAATGCGTTCATTCAGAAGCGCGTATTTTATGTGCACAATTGCATCATGCAAAAGAAAAAAAACGCAGCGCGCTCTATTTTTCTGCACATTTGCGTAGAAATCCTCCGGCGCTCATTAAGGACCGCGGCCCTGGCTGGGAGCGGCGTGGCGGGTTTGTTTGCCCTCAAAGAGTACAGTAAAAACTGCAGTTGTACACGTAAATACGCAACTTTCATTTTGTAAAAACGCATGCAGATACGCTTACGCTGGTGCGAAGGGGCCCGAAACAGGCTGCGCAAGCGAACGCTGACATGATTTGGTGCACCGAGCCCTTACCGCATCTGATGCAGGTATGATGCCCCGCATTCGAAGAGCTGCCATCAGACCGGGATACACTTCCGAACTCCGTACGTTAAACCTCTGGTGCAGAAGACAGTGTGGGCGTTATCTAAGATCTGCCCTCTCTTCCTTTTCACTGCTCTTGAATGTGATCTAGTGTTCCCTGTTATCAGCCATTTCATGATACGGAATACAATACATACATACAATAATTCATACGTGTCACTGAGGGATATGAGCGATTCTATAGATTTGCTCCCCACCTTATAAGCTTTCTAAATTTGACTAAGTGGCCCTTTGATATACATCGGGGTCCGGCGAAGAAGTAAATACTGAATGCAGACGCATCTGCCCCGTGCTGCGGCTGACTTCAGGTCGACACCCCTCACACGTCTCGGGGGGCTCTTGTGAGTTGCGTAGACACTGTGGTACTTGGATGGATCCCAAGGATTAGGTGTTCCTGGGAATTTTTTTTTTCCCTGACACTTTAAAGTCACCGGGTGTCCCGGGACCGGCCGTCCTGCTGGTCTTTGCCTAGAGGGCCACATATCAAAGCAGCATGGAAAAACTAAGGGACCCCGAACCGCACCAAGGTAGATAAATACACCGAGAGACCCCGAAAAACATGAAGAAAGGAGAGAGATGAAAGTTGGAAGCTGGAAACAATCGCTACATTGTTGTAAGCGAAGGAATCGCAGAGGACAGCGCCATCTAGAGGACGTTCAGCGTCACACATTTTATTTGTTTTCCTCAATCACTTCCAGCGTCCCTCGACAGATCAGTCAGAGATTCAGTTCACAGAAGGAGACGCAGAAGAAAACACAAGACTGGAGAGGAAAGAAGAAGAAGGATCTTCATGTGCAGCGACTGCAGGGCTCCTGGAAGAGAGAAGAGAGGAGACGATCATTCAGACAGAATATAGTATATATAGCATATCATAAAATAACAGAATATAATATAAGATGATATAACGGCCGATACTGTAGATTATAACACTATTAGAAGTCACTTAGGAGGATGGTGACCGCACTAAATCAGGAGTCCGCAGACCTGCTGCAGTATACAGGGCCGCAACTTCAAGGCAACTTCTATTTGTATAACTTACAGTACATTACTGCTTATAATACTGTAGCTGCTGCAGAACCTCTTTTAAAGTAGAAGACGAGGGTTTGCTTTCCTTCCCTTATTGATTTTCATAAAGAAGGGATTGCCTTATGGTGATATCTGAGACAACACAAAGCAGGAGAGGTAAAGCTGAGGAATTATCATATATCATAGTGCAGGAGTGTTATATAACGGTGTATTATATATGTGCACAATGTTTACAGTAATTAGATAGATATGATAGATAGATAGATAGGAGATAGATAGATAGATAGATAGATAGATAGATAGATAGATAGATAGATAGATAGATAGATAGATAGATATGAGATAGATAGATGATAGATAGGAGATAGATATGAGATAGATAGATAGATAGATAGATAGATAGATAGATAGATAGATAGATAGATAGATAGATAGGAGATAGATAGATCGATAGATAGATAGGAGATAGATAGATAGGAGATAGATAGATAGATAGATAGATAGATAGATAGATAGGAGATGGATAGATAGATAGGAGATAGATAGATAGATAGATCGATAGATAGATATGAGATAGATAGATAGATAGATAGATAGATATGAGATGGATAGATAGATAGATAGATAGAAGATAGATAGATAGATAGATAGATAGATAGATAGATAGATAGATAGATAGATAGATAGATAGATAGATAGGAGATAGATATGAGATAGATAGATAGATAGATAGATAGATAGATAGATAGATAGATAGATAGATAGATAGATAGATAGATAGATAGGAGATAGATAGATATGAGATAGATAGATAGATAGATATGAGATGGATAGATAGATAGATAGATAGAAGATAGATAGATAGATAGATAGATAGATAGGAGATAGATAGATATGAGAGAGAGAGATAGATAGATAGATAGATAGATAGATAGATAGATAGATAGATAGATAGATAGATAGATAGATAGGAGATAGATAGATAGATGATAGATAGATAGATGATAGATAGATAGATAGATAGATAGAAGATAGATAAATAGATAGATAGATATGAGATAGGTAGATAGATAGATAGATAGATAGATAGATAGGAGATAGATATGAGATAGATAGATGATAGATAGGAGATAGATATGAGATGGATAGATAGATATGAGATAGATAGATAGATAGATAGATAGATAGATAGGAGATAGATAGATAGATAGATAGATAGATAGATAGATAGATAGATAGATAGATAGATATGAGATAGATAGATAGGAGATAGATAGATATGAGATGGATAGATAGACAGATAGATAGATATGAGATAGATAGATAGATAAATAGGAGATAGATAGATAGATAGATAGATAGATAGATAGATAGATAGATAGATAGATAGATATGAGATAGATAGATAGATAGGAGGTAGATAGATAGATATGAGATAGATATATAGATAGTAGAGATGAGCGAACGTACTCGGATAAGCACTACTCGTCCGAGTAATGTGCCTTATCCGAGTATCGCTGTACTCGTCTTGAAAGATTCGGGACGCGCTGCGGAGCGGGGAGCTGCAGGCGAGAGCCGGGAGGAACGGAGGGGAGATCTTTCTCTCCTTCTCTCCCGCCCGCTCTGCCCCGCTCCCGCTGCGACTCACCTGTCAGCAGCGGAGCACCCCGAATCTTTCAAGACGAGTACAGCGGTACTCGGATAAGGCACATTACTCGGACGAGTAGTGCTTATCCGAGTACGTTCGCTCATCTCTAATAGATAGATAGATAGATAGATAGATAGATATGAGATAGATAGATAGATAGATATGAGATAGATAGATAGATAGATAGATAGATAGATATGAGATAGATAGATAGATAGATAGATAGATAGATAGATAGATAGATAGATAGGAGATAGATAGATAGATAGATAGATATGAGATAGATAGATAGATAGATAGATAGATAGATAGATAGATAGGAGATAGATAGATAGATAGATAGATAGGAGATAGATAGATGATAGATAGATAGATAGATATGAGATAGATAGATAGATAGATAGATATGAGATAGATAGATAGATAGATAGATAGATAGATAGATAGATAGATAGATAGATAGATAGATAGATATGAGATAGATAGATAGATAGGAGATAGATAGATATGAGATAGATAACTAAATAGATAGATAGAAGATAGATAACTAAATAGATAGATAGAAGATAGATAAATAGAAAGATAGATATGAGATAGATAGAAGATAGATATGAGATAGATAGATAGATAAATAGATAGATAGATGCTACATTAGTTGATACAATACTAGAACCAAGCTCATGACATAAATACAATAGCAGAACTAAGTCATTGTATTGCAGGTGCACCGAGGAGCTGACAGCAGCAACAAGTGGAGAGGAGACAGAGCCAGGAGAAGCATGGGTCATGCATCTGGCCGAGTGGACCTCCGCTTGGTGGTCCCCCTACTAGCCGGTGGCTAAGGCCCTGTGTAACTGCATAGGTCATAAGTAACTAAGTCCAGTCATGAGAGGCCGCAGGGGTATAGTACGGATTCATACAGAAGCGTAATGTATGGAAACTGGGCCACAATGCAGCATCTGTAAGCGGGCCCTGCACAAGTCAGATGGCAGTGTCCTATTATATGTCTATTAAGTATCGTCTTTCTTAGGTTTCACAGTTTCAATAAGCCCCTCCTATTCAATGTTGTTATGCAAATGACATTTCCCAGAAGTCAGTTCTATTAAACAGAAGTATCTATTAGTTTATTATTGTCCCTGGGAAATAGCTTAAACGTCTCCCTAACCCTTCTTATTGTCTCAATGAATGTTCAGCAGAACGCGAGTCATTAATAAGGGACTGGGGAGAATGTATTACACTATTATTTAATGTGAATTAGATGCCGGAATAATAAGTAGGTGTAATCATTTTAATTTATAATGCAGCTTTGTTACTTTGTATCGCCGGTGTGCGGGGAGGGGCGCGCCAAGCTTCTCGGTGCTTGAGATTTAAATTAAAAATGTAAATTTGTAATCAGATAGAAAAGTTACCCCAAATGTCGCCACCCCTAACTGTAATGTATATTGGCAGATAATTAGTTTTTATAATATAACAACTGAACGAGCATTAATGGATTAGCATCTGTAGCAGGTTTTAATTAAAGACACAACCTGCCAGACCAATCTGCCATAATGTCAGCAACAACTTCCCCATCCTGAATTATGCACAATGATTAAAGGTGGAATTTATCAAATGAAATGTATTCTGCACATCGGGGGAGGGGATCTCGGCGCTTCTTCTTCAGCACTCAAACAGGTTTCTTGCCTAAAAGTTGTTTCATTAGGCTGATGAGTCCGAGGAGTGATGTGCTTGTAGAATGTAGACCATGCAAATGAGTGATGGAATAATGCCTCCACAGCGCCACCTATTGGAATGGTAACAACCAGAGACGTAACTTGAAGCTCCCGGGCCCCAATGCAAAACTTGTAATAGGGCCCTCAACTATAATGCTTAACTAATAGTACTGGGTTCCCTATATGGAGAAGAGAGGCCTTATGGGCCCCTCAAGGCTCCTGGGCCCTGGTGCAACTGCATCCCCTGCATCCTCTATAGTTAGGCCCCTGGTAACAACCCTATGAGGCAATATCTGACCTTTTAAAAGGCCTTGCAAGATGATTAGAGATGTAAACCAAACCGGAGTGCCCATGTGCAGGCGGCTGTTTTGGGGGTTCCTGAATAGCCCCTTTATCAGAGTCCCCGGCCACTTTATTAGATCCCCTTGCCCTTTATGGGAGCCCTTGCCCCTTTATTAGAGCCCCCGGCCCTCTCACGATTGGTGCTTCTTTGTGCGGACATTCTCCCCGTGATCCCGGAGAGTGGCATAAAATCAGTGACAAGTTTTCCGTGGATCAGTTTCAGTGTGAATCCACATTAGATGGGAAAATCCAGCGATCGGAGCGACTTCCAACGCGGCCGATCATCAGTGCTAGACTAGCCGGGGGCTTCACTGCCAACTGCGGGGGGATTAAGGATTTAACAGTGTGGACAGTCTACACAGAATGGCGCGATCGAGGTAAACATCCAGCAAAAGTGGATCCTGTGGACGGAAACAACTCATCCCCGAAAGGGGTCGGAGGAGGATGTCAGGAATCGTTCTGACCAACAGGCTGCACAGTCAGCTGAACACAACGCTGGAGCTCCAACTAACGTGTCCGAACGCACAACTCACCGTTCCTCCGCACGGATGGTATAACAGCAGACGACCAGTTCCAGCGCCGTTGTGTCTAAGAGAAACAGAAAGATGAGACTCCAGTGGGCAAAATTATTTTCCCTGAGCAGCGAAAAAACATCTCCTGGCTAGATGGGGTTGGTCGCTGATGGGAGGGCAGAATTTGGCACAAGCAGCATGAATCGATGACCCCTTCCTGTCAGGCTGGTGTTGTGGCTGGCGGGAGGCGACACGGGCTCCAGGATATGAATTACAAAAATAATAAACTTTTATTAAATAACTGTAAAAAGAACAGTAATAAGATATTTAAAGAACAAAGTAACTTTCACGGCGCTTTTACCCAACCGTGAATACTACCAGCCAGGGCTGAACGCTATTACTCTGGGACACTAGAGCAGGAATCCAGTGCCGCCAGCACACTGTATTAGTGAAACAACTGCAGAAGAGACCGCACTTTAGTTTGCATAGTCTGTTATTTACAGAATAGTCCTCCGCCGGCACTTAGTGCACCCGGGACTTCGCAAGTGCAACAAAACCTCTATCCCTGAGTTCGCATCTTTGCATGACCTCCTCTTACACTGGTGGGGATGGAGTAATGGATGGGCACCATGACAAATTGCTGCAGTTGTGAAGGCCAAAGGAGGCCTGGTGTCAGTGACTAGGAGTGTGTGTGTGCATATACATCTATATATATATATATATATATATATATATATATCTAGATATATATATATACGCACACTCATTGTCAGTAATATCCCTCCCCGAGAAGGAATATATATATATATATATATACAAGATGTGATACGGGTGGGCATGGAGGCTCTAATGTCCTGTTGTACCGCTTCTAGCTTGGATACAAGGCATAATATGGTAGGCATAGAGGCTCTAGTACCCTGTTGTATACCTCTAGCTTGGATACAAGATGCGATACGAGCGGGCATGGAGGCTCTAGTACCCTCTTGGGCCGCCTTTAGCTTAGATACAAGATGTGATACAGGCGAGCATGGAGGCTCTAGTACCCTGCTGTACCGCCTCTAGCTTGGATACAAGATGTGATACAGGTGGGCATGGAGGCCCTAGTACCCTCTTGGGCAGCCTCTAGCTTGGATACAAGATGTGATACAGGTGGGCATGGAGGCTCTAGTACCTTGCACCACCTCTAGCTTGGATATAAGATGTGATATAGAAGGGATGGAGACTCTAGGACCCTGTTGTACCACCTCTACCTTGGGTATAAGATGTGATTCAGACCGGCATGGTAGCTCTAGTACCCTGTTAGTCTGCCTCTAGTTTGGATACAAGATGTGATATGGGTGGGCATGAAGGCTCTAGTACCCTGTTAGTCTGCCTCTAGCTTGGATATAAGATGTGATATGGGTGGACACGAAGGCTGTAGTACCCTGTTTTACAGCTTCTACCTTGGGTATAAGATATTATACAGACAGGCGTGGCGGCTCTAGTACCCTGTTGGACTGCCTCTAGTTCGGATACAAGATGTGATATGGGGGGCATGGAAGCTCTAGTACCCTGTTGGGCTTCCTTTAGCTTGCATACAAGATGTGATAAGGAGCGGGAATAGAGGCTCTAGTACCCTGTTGGGCCGCCTCTAGCTTGGATACACTGTAGTAGCACGGAAGGTCCTCCAGGATAGCCACACAATTATTTATCCTGTAACACATGGCTATGGGCTCCTAGAAGGCATAGAAGGTGCTTTATGTCGTAAAAAAAAAAACTATTCACCCTTTCTTTTCAAAGCTAAAACTAACTGCTTGGCAACAGCTGGATGCTTATTGGCTGCTTGTCATGCTACCACTGATTGGTGGAGGAGGATGGTGTGATTGTCCAGAGCAGGAAAATATCAGGGTGAGCCAGGATGTTAGGGGGAGGTGTAGACAGAAAGTGTGGCAGTTGAGACAGGAAGTGAAGGAGGAGTTAGGAGAACAGTGAAAGAGTCAGGATGAGGCAGTCGGAGGAGGAGGTGCAGGAGGAGCTCCGCAGTGTGAGCAGAGATAACGTGTTCTGAAGTGGGAAGTCTGTTATTTACAGGCTTCCTAATCAACAGCAGTGTGGAGGGGAAAGTTTGAGACCTGTCCACTAAACAGTGAGTTACATAAAACCTGGTGAAGTCAAAGCCAGCGAAAGTAAAGAGGCCCATCTTAAAATCCACTTAATTAACTGTCTTACAGTCATGCAGTAAGCCCATCAGATAACTAGGACTGGGAACTCCACTGAGTAACCTCTAGAGTCAAATAGAGAGAGGGCATTGAAGGTTAAAGTGTCCTATACTGAATTCAACTGTGAACCAATGTTTAATGCATACTGAAGTAATATCTCTGCCAATTACTGCAAGACTGCTATTTGCTTTGTTGTAAAATTGCAATTCGAGCTTAAGTAAAACTGTACACCTCCAGTTTACTAATCAAAGCTACAAGGACTCATGTCAGTTAATTCGCTACTGTGCGGCAACCAAGTCAGGCACCTTTGCTGTCATTGCCGGGAGAGATTGCAGAGCCACCCGTGACATCCATCTTGCTTCCCCGTGGTCTCCCCCACATTGGCGCGTCCCACTTGGAAGCTGTAACACGATATGATACAAAGGGGGCATGGAGGCACACAGGTTTCATATGGTATCCTGAGGCATATCAGTCCGCATTTGCTGTAACTGAGCTTCTAGATTGTGCAAACTCATAGACTGTCGAAGTTGGCATCCCATATGGGCCCATACATGTTCTATTAGTGATAAATCTGGTGACCAGGCAGCCACAGAAGTGTGACAATGTTGTGGGGTCTTCCTGTGAGCCCCTTGTGGGTGCTGGGAAGTGCCTCTTGGAAGCTGCCATGAGAGGAACACATGTGGCTGCAGGATGTCCTGAACATATCGCTGAGCTTTCATTGTCCCTCGTACCACTACCAGGGGTGACCTACTGTTGTATGCCATGGCCCCCCCAGACCATCACACCAACTGCGGGGGCAGTGTGCTGCTCCACAGGAAAGGTAGGATTAAGGCGCTCACCCCGAAGTCTCCAGACCAAATGGTTCCGACAGACACAGGGATGGCAGACAACGAAACAGTTGAAGCTGCTTGTGCTTTTCAGATAATCAGACGCTCCTCTGTTCTGGTGGTCTGGAGAGGGCGTCCTGAGCCTGGTCATCTTGTGTGCCCCCATCCACTGATTCCAACACCTCCTAACAGTCTGGTCAGATGCTCCTCTCTACTGGTGGTCTGTAGGGGGTGTCCTGAGCCAGCTCATTTTGTGTACCCCCATCCACTGGTCCGAACACCTCCTAACAGTCTGGTCACAACGGTCGGTGGGGGACAATTCATCAATGTGACCATACATCCCTATAATGCACCCCTCTCAGACTCTGGTAACGGGGCAAAATCTCTTCTCTGCATCGTAGAGGCGTCTAGTGCTCAACAAGCTCTACACAAGCGGAAGAAGAGGTCACTGCACACAAGGGGCCTCCAAGAGCCTTTTATAGGCCAAGAGGGGAACCACTTTCAGGGACTCTGGTGACAAGACCGTTCATCTAATCACATATCTGCCTGAGGTAGAGTATATATATATATATATATATATATATATATATATATATATATATATACGTATCCATAAGCAGCATATAGTTGAGAATGTTTCTGGAACGAGAAGCTATCTAGATATCTGTACATGTTCTACGGATGGATTCTGATTCATAAAAATTGCCTGCAGTCACAGATAATGCATATTTATATCACATGTCATGTTCCTGAGTGATGGCGAGGCCGCGCTCCTGTATGTATTCTCTATTTCTCTTCTTGTGTTATATTCTACATTCTATTCTGCTCTTGTAAATGATCAGTCAAGAACAGAAACTTCCTCTACGGGAGCGGTGAAAGCTTCTACAATGTTAATATTACAGCACATTAATATATAACACACTGACTTATGTTAGGACAGGTACTGCTATAAATCATGCAGCAGAGGTCCCATAAATATTTTTATACACTGCAAAAACTGCCATGCATGACAAGAGCGGACAGCTATAGCAAGCACTGGTGGAGGTCTCAGGTGAGTTGAGCATCAAACAGCCGAGTCAAGCATGTCTTTCAATGATCAAAAAATGCTTTTAGTGCAGATGAAAGCTTACAAGGTTTTTTTTTCCATATTACTTAGTAGCATTAGAATCGCTTGACAGAGAATGTTGCATTTTCCAGGGCCTTAAAGAGGTTTTCTGGAATTTTGCATTGATGGTTTGTCCTTCTCTTGGGTCATCAATGGATGTCCAACCCCTGGGACCCCCACTGATCAGTCTGCTATATTCTTTGTAAATGATTACTATATCAAAAGGAAAGTTGAGTGAACAATAGAACCCTGGTTTGGGTCGAACTTTGCTAAAAGTTTGGTTTGGCAAGAACCCAAACCTTGGGTGGTTCTTCTCAACCAAACTCGATAAGGAGAGAAGAAGGAAAAAGTAGATAACCCCTTCCTCTCAGGCTATTGGAGTAATGGTGAGGAGAAGGTTTTCTTGGCACATCCTTCTTGTTTTATTCTGCTTCTTCTCCTTTTTTCCTCCTATTTCCCCTCCTTTTTCTTATTTCTTCTTCGTCTTCTTTGTCTTCTTCTTCTTCCTCAACTACTTCTTCTTTTTTCTTATATTTCTTCAGGGAGTTTGTCTCGGCCAAACTCACTGAAGTTATTTATGGCTTTTGTCCTTGTTATTGTTGTTTATCTTCTCCTTCTTCTCCTTCTCCTCTTCCTTCTTCTACTTATTCTTCTACTTTTTCTTCCTCTTTTTCCTCCTCTTTTTTTTCTTCATTTTCTTCATTAACTTTGACTTATAAACAGATCATACAGAGTTCGGCTGGCCTGCAGGCAGTTGATTTGTTTATTCGGGAACTTGGAGGTATTTTTGATTAGCCGGACCGTGCAGGGTTGGCGGTATATCATCTCATGTCCCTTCGTCAGGTGCAGCAGTGGGTAGAGGACTATTGCTCTGAATTTAGACAGTATGCTAGTGAAACCTCTTGGAACGATAGTGCACTTAAGGATGTGTTTTTGTTGGGTCTTTCTGACGCTGTCAAGGATCTACTCGTTTCCCATCATGCTCTCGTGACACTTAATGAGGCGATCGAATTGGCAGTCAAGGCTGACAGATGGCTGAGATCTAGTAAAGAGGAACATCAGGCCCGCAAAGCTAAGGAACCCAGCAGACCTGCTCCTTCTTTTCCCAGACCAACTTCGGGTGCCGAGCCTATGGAAGTGGACCAGCTAAGTCCAAAGGACTGCTGGGAGGGTCGCCTAGGATCACAGGTCTTCCCTAAGTTGTTGGTGCCCTGTCATATTGGCTTCCGGAATTTCACTCAGTCCGGTCAGGCTTTTATTGATTCGGGTGCTGCCACTAATATGGTCAGTCTAAGCTTTGTCAGACCACTGTTGGCTGAGTTTTCGGCATTGGAGACGCCCATATGCTTCACTAGCATTGATTCCACCCCTCTGTCTGCGGGTGTTGTCCAGTGGAGGACTCCCATGGTACAGTTCACTGTGGGTGTTCTCCATTCTGAGAATCTATCGTTCTTAGTAATGGAAAGGATGTCTGTTGATGTAATGCTGGGTATGCCCTGGTTGGCAATGCATAATCCCCGATTATATTAGTCTACTTGGGAATTGACACATTGGGGGTTCCCCTGTCATAGTCACTTAGCTAGTATACCTATGTGTTCAGCAGATGCCATATTTATTCCAAGAATTTGTCTGATTTCCATGATGTATTTTCCAGGAAACTGTCTGAGACTTTGCCTCCCCAGAGGGGGTGGGACTGTGCTATTGATCTGATTCCCGACAGTCCCATTCCTAAGGGAGCCATTTTCAACTTGTCAGGACGTGAGCACGAACCCCTTAAGTCCTACATCTCAGAGTCTCTGGTCAAACAACACATCAGGCCATCCAGGTCCCCTGCTGGGGCAGGTCTCTTCTTTGTAGAGAAGAAGGATGGGACGTTGAGGCCTTGTGTGGATTATCAGGCTTTGAATAAAATTACTGTGAAGAACCAGTGCTCCTTGCCCCTGATTCCTGACTTATTGAATCAGGTGGTAGGGGCCCACTGGTTTTCCAAATTGGACTTAAGGGGGGCGTACAATTTAATTTGCATCCGAGAGGGAGATGAGTGGAAGACTGCGTTTAACACCCTGTTAGGACATTTCGAATGTCTGGTCAAGCCCTTCAGAGTTTGTAATGCCCCCGCTGTGTTCCAGGGATTTATGAATGCAGTCTTCCACGACTTCCTGGGGGTATTCTTGGTCATATATCTCGATGACATTCTGGTGTATTCCCCAAACTGGGATTCTCATGTGCGGCACCTGAGGCTGGTTCTGACCCGCTTGCGCGAGTACCAACTTTTTGTCAAGTTGGAGAAATGCAATTTTGGTACTAAACAAGCGTCCTTCCTTGGTTATGTGATTTCACCCACGGAGATTCAGATGGAGTCTGATAAAGTGGCAGCAATCTCCCAATGGGTCAGACCAGATAACCTGAAACCTCTCCAGCGGTTCTTAGGGTTCGCAAATTTTTACCGTAAATTCATTAAAAATTATTCGGTTATTGCTCAACCCCTGACCGGTCTTACCAAGAAGGGGGCCAACTTGGTATGATGGTCACCAGAAGCCCTAGAGGCTTTCAGTCGTCTCAAAAGGGCATTTACTGCCGCCCCGGTACTAGTACAGCCTGAAGCACGGCAACCGTTCTTCATTTAGGTTGACGCGTCTGAGGTGGGGGCGGGGGCTGTATTGTCTCAGGAAATCAGTGGGAGATCTGGGTATAGCCCATGTGCATTCTTCTCGCGGAAGTTCGGTTCGGCGGAACAGAACTGCAACGTGGTAATCGTCAGTTATTAGCAATTAAGTGGGCTCTAGAAGAGTGGCGTCACCATCTTGAGGGGGCAAGGCATCCCATTACCATATATACTGATCATAAAAACTTGGTATATCTCGCCAACTCTAAGTGACTCACAGCTCGTCAGGCCAGGTGGGCATTGTTTTTCGCCAGGTTTAACTTTACTGTTACTTATATTTCAGGGGAGAAGAACGTGAAGGCGGACGCCCTCTCTCGGAGTTTCGGTTCGCCGGAATGTGAGACAGTGGCTCCTGAGAATATCTTGTCACCCACTGTGGTGGTGGCAGCTGTAGAATCTGATCTCATCCCTCATCTACAAAATTATCAGCAGGACACTCACTCGGGGGTGCCGGAGGGCAGATGGTTCGTGCCAGGGACCTTGCGTCTCAGGGTCATTAAAGAGTGTCACTCATCTGTGCTCGCAGGTCATCCGGGAGTTCAGGGGACTCTGGATCTTTGTTCTAGACACTACTGGTCGCCAGGCATGTCTCGGGAGATCCGCGAATTTGTTAAAGGATGCTCTGTCTGTGCACGCAGTAAAAGTTGGTGTCGTCATCCGGAGGGGCCTCTGAGACTGTTACTGGTGCCTTCTCGTCCGTGGTCACATTTATCAGTAGATTTTATCACCGATCTACCTGAGTCTCAGAAGTTCACCACTATCCTAGTTGTTGTAGACCGCTTCTCAAAAATGGCTCATTTTGTGGCGCTAAAGAAGTTATCAACCGCGATAGAATTTTCCAAGATTTTTGTAAAAGAAATCATTCATCTACATGGGGTTCCTGAGAACATCATATCTGATCGCGATGTTCAGTTTGTTGCACAATTTTGGCGAGCCTTCTGTAGAAACCTGAGAACGTCGCTTTCCTTCTCGTCAGCATTCCACCCACAAACTAATGGTCAGACTGAGCGGAAGAACCAGGATTTGGTGCAATATTTGCGGTTGTTTGCTAGAGAAAAGGCTCATCAGTGGGCAGAGTTTCTGCCGTTGGCAGAGTTTGCGCTAAACAACCATACTTGTTCTTCCACTAGGGTATCTCCATACCGTTGCGTATAAGGTCAGCATCCCCACTTCCTTACAGCTATTTCTACTCCGTCTGCCTGTCCTGCAGGTGATGTCACCACAGATGCGCTGCAGGGAGTATGGAGAGAGGTACAGAAGAATCTGGAAGCAACGGGGGCTCGTATGCAGTTGCGTAGTGGGAGGAGTCTGTCAGTATCTGAACCTTACAGGATGGGACAGAAGGTATATTTGTCTTCTAGAAATATCGAATTAAAGGTTCCGTCCTTGAAAGTGGTGCTGCGTTACATGGGTTCCTTTGTCATTACGCGGGTAGTAAATCCGCTGGCTTATGAACTTGAATTGCCAGCGACTTGGAGGGTTCACAGGGTTTTTCACAAGTCGTTATTGAAACCTTTTGTCCCTTCGGTGAGCTCCCTTCTGAGGTGCAATGGGGAGTTGGCTGTCTCCCTCTCTCTGCCTCTGGACGGAGGCTTCTGTTTAAAAGTCTGGCAGTGACTGCAATCACTGCCAGTTATTGGTTTCCCTCAGGTTGCTAGCTAGTTTGCATCTGTAGGTCTCCTGCCTCTGTCAGCTTGTCTGCTATTTTGTTACCATCTGCCACAACTCTCCCAAAGCCTTTGTTCGTTATAAAGGCTTTTGCTCAGATAATTTTACGATCTGGCGAGGCACAAGGCAGGGCTGCCCACTTTTCCCACTCCTCTTCATTCTAGCCCTAGAACCGTTAGCTATAAAAATCTGTAATAATCTGGACATTAAATGAGTTGAAATTGTTGGTGTCCACCATAAAATCTGTATATTTGCGGATGACATACTCGCTATAATATCTTCTACCCACACCACAATCCTGAATCCTATGGCGGAACTGCCCAGGTTCAGGTTGTTGTCCGGTCTGAAAATTAACAAGGCAAAATCAAAAGCTTTTAATCTTACCCTCACACACAATCTCCTTACTTCAATCCAACTTTCCATTTCAATGGGTGGTTGGGTCGCTAGGCTATGTGGGCATAAGTTTGACAAACTCCTATGCCTCACTATATACACAAAATTATATACCACTCCTCCGTAATCTCCGTCTGCTATTGGAAAGCTGGGACCGATACCATATATCGTGGAATGGAAGAGTGAACTCCCTAAAGATATCATTGCTTCCAAAACTTCTCTTTTTTTTAGAGTTCTTCTGGTACAGGTACCTCGGCATTTCTTGAAGACACTTCAGCAAATGACCCTCCGTTTTATCTGGAATAACTCTAGTCCGAGGGTATCACGTTCCACTTTCTATAGACACAGATGACAGGGAGGACTGGGAGATCCACAAATATCAAAATATTATCAAGCAGCCCAGGTAGCCCAGCTAGCCTCGCTTCATACCACTACTAACGCCCCACTCTGGCTTGCTATAAAGGCCATGGAAGTACACCCCTTTACTGTGGACTCACTGTTGTGGACTTCTCCGACTCATAGGCCTGCCATATCTAACCCAATTATAAAACATTCTCTTAGAGTCTGGGATTGCATAAACTACTCGGGGAATGATCCTCATCTATCTCTTATGCCACTGTTACACAACCCACAATTCTTGCCAGTCTACGACTCCCCTCTAGCTTTTCAAGGGTGGACTAATAGGGGCATTACTAAGGTTCATCACCTACTCTCACGGGAGAGCGTAGTCACGTTTCCCACCCTTCAGAAAAATAAGGACATACTACCCTCAGAAATATTCCGCTATCTACAGCTAAAGAATTGGGTATCCTCTCTACTAAAAAACACAAAACCCCAATACACCACTCCGCCCTTCGAATCCTTCTGCCTCAAGCAAAAGATCTCATTTCTCAAATTTACTTGAACCTGGTCCATACCATGTATCGCACACAACTATCATATGTAACAAGATGGAAACAGGACTTGGGGGGTGTTCTAGAAGAGGAGGAGTGGTCTCAGGTTTGGAATTCAACAAATTGTGGTGACCGTAACACATTAATGTTGGAAACCTCATATAAATTATTTTACGTTGGTATTTAGTCCTCACCAGAATCGCACATACGGTCCCTGGCTATTCTAAAGACTGCTCCCGAGGTTGGACTTCCCCAGGAGATATGCTCCACATATGGTGGGCCTGCCCTAGAGTCCAAAGGCTTTGGATTAGGACATACTCCCTAATTTACAGAGTAACATACCACAATCTACGCAAAAATCCATGGGAGGCTTTGTTGAACAAAAAGGTTGAGAATATATCCCCAAACTCCAGAAAACTGATCTCTTTCTTTTTTTTAGCTGCCAAACAGGCCATTGTTTATTCTTATAAAATGCTTTTCTCAAAAATAGCAATGAAAGGTGAGAAACACTACATACTTTGATGGACAATATCTTGTTATGCATAACCCATCCAGAAGACAGAAGACTGGCAGTTACATCATGGTGTTACATCTGGCAAATTGTGTATATTGCTATATCTTTCATTGCGTATTGGAAAATCCAATAAAAATCATTGCTAAAAAAAATACTTAGATATCCTTCTAGGTGACCTAAGAGTGTTATACACAGCCCTTATAGCTCTTAGACAGTGTTTTACAGCAGTTTTAGTCTTTTTGGTCAAGTTTTGTTTCAGTTCGAACTAATTTGGAGCGAACAAAACATTTTGCCAAATTTTGGCGGACCGGCTAAAGTGAACTTTTCAAAAGTTTGCTTATCACTAATCAACAGCATAATATATTTTGGTTTTGGCCTAAAAGCTCAGCAGATCAGGCAGTAATACATACTAACAATGTACCCATAGCTTAAACTTTGTATTTCCATTAATCAATAGTGTTTCCAAAGCTACTAAATATTGTAATACATTAATTATTAGAGAAAGATGCCTCATTCTCCACTTTCAGAGTCCTTTTTCCTCCATACCCGGATATTGCACTGTCTGTAGCTGCTCGGAAGCCTCCACCCTGTGCCAATCACTGCACCAATTAACTTACATACATAGAATACCATGTAAACTCATCACTCTCACCCATAAAGCTCTCCACAATGCTGAACCACTTATATCTCCTCCCACAACTCTGTCTACCAACTTATCCGTTAAACTACATTTCTCGCTAATTTGGACCTCCCACTCCCGCCTGCAAGATTTTTCCTCAGCTGCACCAGTTCTCTGGAATGCGCAACCCAAGACAATCAGGTTGATTTCAAATGCTCACAGCTTTATGCGTTCCCCTTAAAACACATCTTTTAGGGAGGCTTATCATATTCTCTCATTTAAACTCTTCTCTATCCACCCTGCTTCTACTCTCCCCCTTGGAAACCAGACCCCTTCTTCCCACTGTACACTACCAGTAAAAAGAGTAAAAACATTTTCCAGTGCTCCTTGATATTTACAGTTAAATGTCTCAAATGTACTTTGAAATGAAAGCAGAGAAGAAATAAACCAGGTAAGATGAATAAAAATAATGGATTCACTTTGTTTCACTAGATTTTTGACTCTTCCCAGTCTCCCCCTCCAGCTGATATAAGGGCTTCACACCATCGAGGCATTCTTTCTACAATTACATTCAGATATTGTTCAGAAATGTCTTCCCAGTATTGTTGTAGAAGTTCCCACAATTGTGCCGCACTTGTCGGTTGCTTTGCTTTTACCTTTCTGTCCAGTTCATCCCACATAAGGTCAATGGGGTTTAGGTCTGGAGACTGTGCAGGCTATTTCATTCTTTGAAGTCGACTGGCTTCTTCTTGTCGTATTAAGTAGTTTTGACATAACCTACACATTATGGATCATTGTCTTGCTGTAATATGAACCCCTGACCAACCAGGCGTACACCAGAGGGTATTGCATGGTGTATCAAAATACTGTGGTAGCCTCTTTTAATGTCTAGCGTGCCAGTCACCCTGTGCAAGCTGCCACCTCTGGAACCAGCAAGAGAGCCGCTGAGCATCACGCTTCCTCCTCCCAGTTTGGCAGTTGGTTTCCCACACTCAGGAAGCATCCTTTTACCTGCTCCACGGTGTACATAAACCGTGCGTGATGTCCAAAGATGTCACATCTTGATTCATCAGTCCATAAGACCTTCTTCCACCCTTCATTAGTCCACTGGACATGAACTGTGTTAACCCCTTTAGTGGCGGGTTTCCTACCACCCTGTCGTGCCCACCAGGGCAGGTTTTTTAAAATGGTCTAATCATTGAATTTCAATTAATTTTGCAGTTGCGTCTCAAGAGCCATAACTTTTTCATTTTTCCATTGACATGGCCATATGAGGGCTTGCTTTTTGCGGGACAAGTTGTGATTTTTTAAACAGGGGGGAGGAAAAAAAGAAATGGGGAAAAAAGAAAAAAAGGGGCCATGTCATTAAAGGGTTAAATAATGTATTAACTTCCTTCTCTGGGTCATTACGACGCATTGACACCACATGTGTGATTGTATTTTTGATTTTTTTACAAAGTAAAGGGAGACAAGTGTTTTTATTATTTTTTAATAATTTTTAAACTTTTTTTTTTTATTTTTTTATTTTTTTGTCCCTTTAGGGGACTTCCACAGGGACCCATCAGGACCCCTGATCACATTCCGGGGGTCCGATGATGACAGCCCTTTACATGCTGCAGTGACAGCCCTTTACATGCTGCAGTCACATAGACGCTAGTACCTAGCTGTCCTCTGACAGCTAACAACCAGCTCTCCCTGCCACAGAGACCATCGGCTTGCTTCTGACTAGCCGATGGTCTCTATGGCAACCTGTAAACAAAGCAGGAGATTGCCGACATATCAGCAATATCTTCTGCTGGTTTTTCAAAGCCCTTGCTTTGTTCTCTGTGGGTCTGTGCAGGCAGAGCACACTGTCACCGCTTGTGGCATTGTGCTCTGCAGCTCCCATAGTGATACATAGCCCGGAAATCTTCCGGGCTATGTTGCTATGAGCAGTGGAGCTCGTCCCGGAAATTTTCCGGGCGTGCCACTCAAGGGGTTAATAGAGGTGTTCTAAAACTTTTGACTTGTAGTGTGTGTGTGGTATGTATATATTATGTGTACTGTTCCTGTAAAGTCTTGTGCGCTCGGCCCTCACCCCTATTGTTGAGGATGCACCTCAGTTTATCACTGTACTTTATGACCCATTTATAAAGTGCTGTGGAATATGTTGGCGCTACACCGATTATTATTATTAAATCATATGGTTTGCTGCACATTGTAAAGACCGGTATAAACGTGCCTATGAGTGTGGGAGAATATTGTGTCAGGTAGTGCCAACTTCTTCTGCAGCGGAGCATGAAAAACTGGCAATTAGAAATTTAGCCTGCAGAAAAAATACCGGTCGGAAACGCTGTTATTATACAGCTGCACATACAACAGCTTTTTATGATAACTTACTGGATAAGTATAAACTTAAAGGAAGTCCATCACCTAAACTTCCCATCATAAACCCAAGATGGGAGATTGACAGACGAGTGCGGCCATACTGTTTCTGCAGAGTAACTCTACTGCTCCGTAATTGCCATTTTTGCATGGTGTAGATGATATGCTAATTAGTTACAAATAGTCCAATGGCCGGTTTTCTCGCTGGTTCAGCTTCCTCTCCCCTCCATCTTCACAAAAAAACACTCCTCTGCTAATGACTGACGTTTCCAGTGGCCAAGTGTTCTACGTACTGCGTTTGTGCTGCACCCTTGGAATCGGCAGAGTAATGTGTTCTTCCATGGCCATCGGTCTCGCTGCACTTTCCTCTATGAGGCATCCCGGGGAGTAAAGCGGAGTCACAGCATTCAGATTGGAGTTGGGTACGTCACTGCACGTGCGCCGATTTCATAAGTGGGATCTGGATCACGGCATTTAGAGATACCAGTGATTAGTAAAGGGATTTTGTTTGTGGTGATGGCCATGCCAGGCTAGGGAGAAAACCGCCCATCAGACCTTTTGAATCTAATTAGCATATTGCGCTTGCAACATGAAACAGGCAATTACGGGGCAGTGGAGTCATTCTGAAAATGTGAAGCCGGTATGGTTACACGTGTCTGTCGGTCCCTCGTCTTGCGTTATCATTGGGTTATGATGTGAATTTTAGGACAGACTTCCTCAGAGTGTCTCCGTTGCTTCATAATTGCTGTTTTCACATGACGTATGTGATATGTTAGTTTCTAACCCGCGTGGTTCGGGCTCCCTCCGCTTCGCTGATGATTAACGTCTCCAAGCGCCATGCGTTCCACACTCCGCGCATGAACCGCACTTTCAGAATCTGCGAGTGCGCCTTTCTGTTGCTATCGGGTTGCTACACCTTCCTCTTTGTCACTTGCTTGGCAGTAAAGCTGAGTTCCAACATTTAGATTGCAGCTGCATACAGCACAGCGCAAGCACTGATTGCATAGCTGTGGCACAAACTGCGGGTGGGTATAGTGAGCCCTCAGTGATGAGAAAAGGGGAGCACAGGACCCCCATTCTGCTGACTGGTTGGCCCCTCACACCTCAGCGGTGACACCCCCAACTATCAGACTTTTATTACCTGTCCTGTGGATAGGTGATAAAACTCAATACCTCTTTAGGCCACGGTCAGTAGTAATAGTGACCTCAAAAGTGGCCTTAGTAGTAATAGTGACCTCTGAACTAGACCTCCAGTCAGGGAGCAACCCCACAAGGTGTGCACTCACTCTGTTTGCTGCTCCGGTTAGGTGGTTGCCACGCTGTCATCAGAAGCTCTGACCACTGATCTCTCCCCCCTGCATCTGTGTTCTTGTACACGGATGCTGGCCTGCAAGCAGTGCAGACGCTGAGGGGCAGGTTCATGGGTCACAGCCTGTAATGATACCGCGGCATTCACGCGGCAAGAGCTGCGGATAGAGTGGGTGCAGTGCTTGTGGGATCGGCCCCAGTCTGCATCTAGCTGGCATTTATTTTTCTACAAGCTTTTAATATGGCCAGTAAAAAATCCATACCGGCCAGGTGGTACCCCGCTGCCCCTCTGTGATCCTGCAGCCTACTGCCTCAGGCGGCAGGCTCAGGTCACCTCATGGAGGGGGCGCCTCTGGCTGACACAATCTAATTTGCATATCTTTTTCCCATGGAGCATTTCCTGAGAATAAGTCTCCAACCTGCTGGTTACAGAAGGACCTGGAATGCGCTCTTCATATATGCCAAAAAATCTTTCTGCGTTTAACGTTTTAACTTTATATGACTATTGAGTTGGGTTTTTCGTTCCCCTTTCCTCCAGGTGGTTGAGGGCGAAGTGCTGAGGGCTTAAAGGGTTCATTATGACTTATTATGTATTTTTATATATGCTATACGTATGACTAAATAAAAAAAAAGGGAAAAACGTATATATTTTCATGTGTGGGGCTAGAAATACTTGAATTGTTGGTACATTGCAGTAGAGCAAAGAACCAAAATGCTAATTAGTTCACGATTATATCAAGGTTGGTTAAGCCACAAGTCAATAAAGGCCATTGCTTAAGGCTGGTTGCCACTAGGTGGTCTAGGACCGAGTAAGGCTGCAGAACCTGACATTGTCTTCATAGAAGCCTTATATGATCTATATCTGTGTATTTCCATATCCTCAAGACAGCCTGAAGGCATTGATGGAGGGAGCTTACAGTCTAACATAATATCTATGGCAGGTTTTTCCATTTCAATGTTGAAGTGTTGCTTATTTAGCTCTTGGCTTACCTTATTGTGCCCCATACGATATATTAAAGTCAGGAAAAGAGGTAAGATATGTATAGATGTACGGGATTGAGACTGGCAGGGATACACTGATATACTCCATACAAAATAGTTTTCTTGCTCTTTGTCCAAAATGTTCTTCATCCAGTACTGTCAATGAAGTATGGACCATTCCATTTTCAGAGATAGGGGAGGACTGATAGTGATCATTAAAGGCAGGCCTCCCAACAATCCCGGATCCAGCGGGACAGTCCCAGTTTTGAACCAGTTTCCCGCCGTCGTGGGTGGTGTCCTCTGCGTCCTGGCCGCTCCCTCTTCCAGCGCTCAGTGTGATCCTTTCATCATGTTGGGCTCCTGGCTCCTCCACCTACCGCCTTGTGCTACGAGTTGCACTGTTATATAGTATTTAGGAGAGACCATGTGTGGCACTATTACAAGTGTATTTCAATATAGGGATTAGGGATATGAAGAAGCAAAGAGCCAAAGACTTCCGTGTTGCAACCACTGGAGAGACAAGTTACATCCGAGAGAAACTGTTGTGTCGATCTGGACTAGATGGAGAAGAAAATCACAATTCTAATTGGAAATTACAACATCTGTGAGTTGCAATGTCATTGTTTATTCTGCCTCTGATCTGTCAGGTAGTCACTGTCTGGTCTGTAGAGTGATAATGGGTAGTAGCATTTTTGTTTGTGATCTGACAACTCCCATCATACAGGTTGTACTAGGAAGTGCAAACTTAAATAGCTGGGTCAGACTTGACTTTATAATTTATCTTTTTATTGATCTTGGTTCTGGTGTTCCCTTCATGTACTGAGCTTTGGTCTGGTGCTATATGTATGTACTGATCTTGGTTCTGGTGCTGTATTTACATTATGAGCTTGGTTCTGGTACAGTATTTATTGACCGAGGTGTTCTGGTGTTGGTACACTGCTATTTTGCTGCCTTCTACACATGCAGATTGCCTATCGGTGCAATTTATATATTTTTTTTTCTTGTGACAAGGGTTGCAAACATATTCCATACAGGGTGCCATCTAACCTAATGCTGGCACATGGGCATCTCATTTCATACTGAATCATTTGCCATGTTCCACTTTGCACCATATAGCAGTATTCTTTCTGGAAGGATTGCCTGCCATACGTACACAACAAGGCTTGTATGGACCCAACAAAGTACAATAGAATCTATTTCCTATCTAAGAGGTCACATAGCAGAGTAAACCCGCACCAAAACCCAACATCCGCACCTGGATTTTGCCACGGATTTTCAAAGCAGAATTCCTTCGCTGCATTGCAGTAAATGAAAGTTGCGGTGAAAATCGGTGGCTTTTCCACAGCAGATAAAGTACGCTGCTGATTTGAATATATGAGTCACAGAAGGGGAAACAAAAAATTAAAAACACTCCTCACCCAGTAAGTAACGGCCATTTTCTGTGATTGATTTGAATATACATAGCATGCCTATATTCCGCTGGGTCAGGAACGCTATACTTTCTCCTTAGGCCTTAGTCAGACGGGCGTTTTTTCCCGCGATTTGCGGATCGCATGACGGATGCGCATCCGCAAATCGCGTGACCGGTGCGCGCAAGTCGCCCGCAAATCGCACGAAAATCTGCTCCTAGCCGCGTTTCATTAGAAACGGGCCGGAGCTGTCCAGCGCATTGCATTCAATGGAGACGGCAATAGAGCCGGCTCCATTTAAAGCAATGCGCTGCGGGCGAGCCCGGGATGAATTGTCGGTAAGGGCTTAAATATATAAGCCCTTACCTGCAATTCATCCTAAAATGTGTAAAAATAAAAAAAAATTGTATATTCACCTTCTGCCGGCAGCCGGAGCTCCGCGCGGCCGTCCTGCAGTGGGTGTGAAGGGGGTGTGAGTCAGACCTGCCCCCTGATTGGCTCAGCGCTGAGCCAATCAGAGGCATGCCTCACTCACACCCATTCATGAATTCATGAATGGATGTGAGTCAGACCTGCCCCTGATTGGCTCAGCGCTGAGAGGCAGCTGTCACTCACCCATTCATGAATTCATGAATGGGTGTGTGAGTGTTTTCAGCCTCTGATTGGTCAGGGCTGTGACCAATCAGAGGCAGATCATTCAGCAGGCGGGGATTTTAAAGCCCCGCCGGCTGAATAGTGCCAAGAAGCAGTTCAGGAGAACTGACAGCGGCCGCGGCTGGACTCCGGCTGCAGCGGAAAGGTGAGTATACAATTTTTTTTTAATTTTAACACATTTTAGGATGAATTGCCGGGAAGGGCTTATATATTTAACCCCTTCCCGACAATTCACCCCGCGCACGCCGGCAGCCCATTGCTTTCAATGGAGCGGCTGTATTGCCGCTCCATTGAATTCAATGGGCAAACATCGTTCTTCTCTGTCACAGCTGTTACAGCTGTGGCAGAGGAGAATGATTTGTCTTCTATATGTTCTCAATGGGGTCGGCGCTGCTGCCGCCGGCCCCATTGAGCGCATATACAGAAGAGAACAGGAATCGCAGATCGCAGATAGGTGCGATCTGCGATTTTTTGTTCTATAATTTATCGGACGAGCGCATAAAAAGCGCTCATATGTCCGATACCATTGCAAAGCAATGGTTCTATAAAATCGCCGGACGCATGCGCATGCGCAAATCGTGGCTAAAAACGCCCGTCTGACTAAGGCCTCAGGGAGAGCACCTGGAAGGTGAGTAAGGAGACTTACAGGGCCATTCATGCTACTCTGGGTAATATGTAAATAAGGGAGATGGAACAATACCTCTACAGCGCCATCTACTGGAAGGCAGCATTCCCAGTCATTGTTACAAGACTTGTATAAAGAGTCTTACATTGTTTTGAAGTAATGTTGCCTTCCAATAGGTGGCGCTGCAGAGGTGTTGTTCCATCTCCCTTATTTGTATATTCCTCTGTACGCTAGTGTGCTGGGGGTCTTCACTGTATGCATCTCCCCTACAGGATTTGCACTAGTTAGTCTTTAATACATCCCAGTAGGCTTTATGGGAATAAAGCCGGCACGGACGTGTCACGTGGGAACTGCCAAACAAGTCGTTCCCGAGCATCTTGGCAAATATTACAGTTGTGTCATTCTAACTTTTTTTAATAAATGTGTTTGCTTTTTTTTTTTTTTTGACCGTCATCTATAATTTAACATTCTCATATTCTAAAAACACATAGCCAAGAAAGTAACTGGGAGCGCATTCATTTCAGCGCTGTACCTCCAGGCGATATGTTTTATTTCCCTCTTTCTACGAGGTCATGTAACACGGGCCTGTAAGAATCCATCACCACAAAAACACTTTTAAGGGAATGCGAGGCCGCTTGTGTTTTAATAAATTCATCTGCTTTGAATTCAATAGGTTAAATTATTGAAAACCACAGAGCAGTCTCATGTTGTAGGTTTGCTGGGGAGGAAATGGCTGCATTTCATGTTTAGTAAAACGCGTCTGTTGGCGTCAGGTACATCTATTGGTTATACTGTAGCTGTTACCTTCTTCCGGTGGAGCGGGTATCGTGAAGCTCCAATGCAAAATCTAGAACGATAACCACAAAAGTAATAGAGGTACGGGCTGTACCAGAACCACACCATGCAGTAAATAAAGAAGAGCAAGAAAATATGTAGGCGGATATACATGTGCAGCATCCGAGGAGCGGGCCCACAGCCGAGGAGATGGCGGTAGAGAAAGTCATTGTTACGGGCTCTACCATCTCCTCCCTTGGGGGTAGCTCGGAACCCAACCAAGTTACTGCTGGGAGAGATCACAGGGGTTGTAACCAGGGGCTACCTTAAGTCCAATTGTCACTCATGACGCCACCGTTCCGTCCTCTCCCAGATGTAATAAAGTAGTCCACACATGGGGCAACTTTCTGATCAAGAACCTGGAACAGTCGGCTCTGTCCATTTACTGCAAACTACTTGAACATTAAATTCTAACGAAAGTTCTGGTACAGATATAACAAGCCAAAGTCGTGTAACAGGGAGGATTCTTGGGGCAACAGAATATTCCACAGTCCAAGTTATCTGTGAAGTACCTCTCCCGGCAAACTCTCTCTCTACCAGTCAACACTCACTTTGCTGTTTCTTCATCCCTTCGCTCTGGAGCGGTTCTTTTCACTCCCAGCGCTCACCATAAGAACCGAGGACTCCTGGGATAGTTTTGCCCAGGCTGAGCATCAGGCCATCGCTCGGCCTCCTCCATGCTCCACACACAGACCGGCTCGTCTGGTGTGTGGGTGCCAGGCTCTCCCAAACTCCTCACTTCTCTCAGACTCACTATCTAGACTCCTTCACATTGCATTCTTGCAAACATATATTAAAAACATAGTCACATGACTCACAAAACGTTACATTTTTCAGGCAAGACACCACATACCAGACATTAACTCTTGCAGTCCTGCAGTTCACATAAAGCAAATGAATACCACATATAAGACACTGACAATACAGTGATACAAGACAGACATAAAACATTATGGAGGGGCCCCACTAACCCTGGGCCACTACACATGTACAGCAAATAGGTGCGCCACATGGAACCATTAAAAGATAGAGTGAGAGAGAGCGGGAGGAGAAAAGAAAGGCCAAGATCACAGTGCAGAGGTACTGTGTTACAAGAGTGTCTGTGGAGTGACCCTGCCCCTATCCTCCTCTGGAGAGTTCCCCTTCCAGGAGCGGTGCCTACCAGATAACGCAGGCCTGCAGGACCGGTGCCATCCTGAGTTTCCTCCCTGACCTCCAACCATCTGTTCTTACCTGCACTAGTGTGTTCCTGATTTGTGTGATATTGAAGTTTTCCAAGTAGAGTTTTGCCAGGCCCTGACCGTTCCCAACGACTGAGGTACTTCAGCCTTACATTGTGTGTGAATTCTCTTTATTACCGCCGAGGGTCATACCAGTGGCTAATAGGAACGGTGGCGTCACGCGTGACAAAAATATATTCCTGTTCCATCTATATTGGCCATCCCTCTCCTAGTGGTGTCAGGAAGAGGCCCAGCGCTGCTCTGGTCGAGGCTACTTGTGTCCCTCTGGGAGGGAGCCTGGTAAGTGCCGGGGTGACCACTTTACCCTCCCAGCTTCTCAGCCTATGCCCCGTGTCCCGAGTCAGCCTACCGGACGCTGCACAGGCATACCACATGACATGAGATGGATACATTCACAGACATTAACTCTTCATCCACTGCAGCTGTCCAATACACAAACCAAATGACAAGGCCGTTTCTGCACGGTGCATCTACACCAAACATTACATGTATGACATTTATGGAGGGGCCAAGAATATACATCCTGGGCCACTACACCTGTTTATTAATTGCTGTTCATCTGTTCCTCTGGGTGTTGGTGTCATTTATGTAGGTGTTCAATAAACTTTTGTCCTGTTCTCCCATGTGGTGCGCCCATGCTCTACACATCTGCCTACATATGTTCTTGCAGGATTAGTATCAGGACCGCCACCCACCCCTCACCAATTGTAGACTTTTTCTTTACAATCTATTTTTTTATATGACCACGAGAACAGACATTTTTCCTGAGCTGCAGCGTCAGTCCCAGAGGTTTGCTTTACAGAAGGAACTGGACGCATGTCTCTCAACCATCCTAGATTCAGCAGGACAGTTCTGGATTTTGGGGGCTGTCCCGCCGTCCTGGAAGGCCAGAGACTTGTATAACAGAGGTAGCCAGGAATGGAGTAAAATTAAAAAAACAACCTCTATTCGCCCTTTTCGCCCCCCACGGGGGATATTAAGCATTGCACAGTGATCATTCACATCAATGGGTTGTGTAAGTAATGTAGGAAAGGGCCGGTCCTCCAGAGCAAGGGGCGCTCTTTGTAATCACTCTTTCGTCACTGAGCGGATGTGGATCTGCTTTACCACACAAAGAGTCAAATCCAGAGGCAGCACCTGGTTTTCATTCTTTCACCCCACCAATGGATGTGGACTTTGCTATGGGGTCCCCAGACCGTTACTCCCAGAAGTAGTCTCAGTCAGGGGCGTAACCATAGAGGATGCAGGGGATGCGGTTGCACCCGGGCCCCGGAGCCTTAAGGGGCCCAAAAGGCCTCTCTTCTCCATATAGGGAGCCCAGTACTATGAGTAAAGCATTATAGTTGGGGGCCCTGTTACAAGTTTTGCATCGGGGCCCGGGAGCTTCAAGTTACGCCTCTGGTCTCAGTTATGTGCTAGCTGACACTACTCAAGACCAAGGTAGGTATCTGAGACAGAACTAGGAGACTTAGCCGAGGTCAGGGGGCAGACAGCATAAACTTGAGTATGGGGGTCAGGGAGGCGTCAGGCCGGGCAGAACAGGCGCAATGCTGTAAATGCTCAAAGCTGGTCATTAGTAAAACATCTGAATATTCCTGGTCTTTGAGCGCAACCTTGTCATAGACATAAGAACCTGAAGCTGCCCCAAATAAAGGAAAAAACATCGCAATAAATGCACTTTTTTTTTTTTTTTTCCCGTTTTTACTCCCCACAAATCCTAACTGTTTTGTTTATCCAGTGACGTCGCTGTCGGAAACAATGTTTTTTTCTGGGATGAGTTGTATGTTTATTGGTACCGTGTAATGTACTGAAAAACTAAAAAAATTCTAATCTGAGTGGAATGGAAACAAAATGCAATTCTGCCATCTTTGGGGGCTTCTTGTTTCTACGGCGCTCACACAGCAGAAAAAAAATGACATGATGACTTCATTCTGAGGATCGGTACGATTACTGCGGAACCAAGTTTATATTGTTTTTTTTTTGTTCTGTATTACTTTAAAAAAAAATATATATATATATATCTTCAGAAAGAACAAAAACCTTTTGTGCCGCCATCTTCAGACCGTCGCAACGCTGTTATTTTTCCGTCTATATAGTTGTTTGAGGACTCGTCTTTCACGGGACGTCCTGTGGTTTCTATCGTTACCATTTTGGAGTACATGCGACTTTTTGATGAGTTTTATTACATTTTTTCTTGGAGACGGCGTTAGCAATAAAAAGCGCAATTCTGACATTTTTGTTTTTTTCCTGATGACATTGACCATGTGGGATAAATAATGCGTTGCTATGATAGATCGGACGTTTACAGACGCAGTGATACCAAAAATGTTTTCGTTTTTTTTTTTTTACTTTGATTTCTTATTATAAACATGGGAAATGGGTTTTTAAAAAACTTTTATTACCTCCCATTTTTTTTTAAATAATTAATAAAACTTTTTTAAAATCACTTTTCCATTTTTTTGGTCCCCGCAGAGGACTTGAAATCGCTGCTGTTTGATTGCTGCTGCAGTACTATGTAATATTACATTCTACTCTATACCGCAATCTGGCAGGCAGTCTATCAAGCCGGGGGGTTTCAGAAGGACCCTGGCTGCCATGGCGACCGAATGGCCTTTTGATACCCCTGAACTCTAATCAAGGTATTGAACGCTGATCGTGGCTGCTGCGGGCAGGTGTTGGCTGTCAAAAACAACCGACACCTGCATTGAATGGGCTCAATGCAAACCCCGAACCTCCGTGACGTAACTGTACTAAGATCCGGGGTGTTAAAGGATTAAATGCCCTTGTATGAAAAAGCCGAACGTATTAGAGGCGATACCTTTACTGGCTAACTAGAAGCATTTCATCTCCAGCTCTCGAGGCTCCTCGTCCTCTTCGTCAGGCTGGTGTGAAGGAGAATGTTTTTTTCTGATGTCGACAAGTCCTTTAAGTTCTCTCTGATTGTTGTGTAATAAATAGTTTTCGTGGGGCTTCGGTTCCACTTCTCAGTACATCTGTCACATTAAACAATTTCAGGACTCCAGTAACATTTTTTAAGTGCATGCCAAAAACATGGAGTGAGCCAAAGTCTCTAATCTGCTTCCAGACCACCGGGACACATGGCCAGGATTCCATACATGAAAACCAAACCTTTCTTCATTAGCCAGGATTTATAAGCGCCTCACATGGTTAGTAGCCCTGTATAGAACCGGCGGGTTTAGGGGGGAAGACATTGTTTGTCAGTATGAAATAGAAAAATACATGATCAGAGGTGAAAATAAATCTATGTAACATTACAGCAACCTGACGGTCCGGCCGAGGATCGTCAGCTGTGGGGATCGAAGATCAAACAGAAGCAGATATACCCATGGCTACCAGCTAGATAGAAGCGCACGGTCCACGCAGATGGCCATTTATACACTCATTGTCAGACCAGTCCCTCCCCTAGGAGTACATATATATATATACTCATTGTCAGACCAATCCCTCCCCTAGGAGTATATATATATATATATACACACACTCATTGTCAGTAACATCCCTCCCCTAGAAGTTGTCAGAATTGAATCAAACTTTCTCTGTGTGATTGTAACGCTGATATAAGTGATTACAATATCAGAGCAGAAGGGTCATTTATTATAGAGAACTGACCCCTAGCAGGGAGGCTCTAGTATCCTGTTGTACCGCCTCTAGCTTGGATACATAATGGGATACAGGCAGACATGGAGGCTCTAGTACCCTGTTGTACCGCCTCTAGCTTGGATACAAGATGTGATACAGGCGGGCATGGAGGCTCTAGTACCCTGTTGTACCGCCTCTAGCTGGATACAAGATGTGATACGGGTCGGCATGGAGGCTCTAGTACCCTGTTGTACCATCTCTAGCTTGGATACAAGATGTGATACGGGGGGCATGGAGGCTCTAGTACCCTGTTGTACCACCTCTAGCTTGGATACAAGATGTGATACGGGTGGGCATGGAGGCTCTAGTATCCTGTTGTATCGCCTCTAGCTTGGATACAAGGTGTGATACGGGGGGGCATGGAGGCTCTAGTACCCTGTTGTACCACCTCTAGCTTGGATACAAGATGTGATACAGGCAGGCATGGAGGCTCTAGTACCCTGTTGTACCGCCTCTAGCTTGGATACAAGATGTGATACGGCTGGCATGGAGGCTTTAGTACCCTGTTGTGCCGCCTCTAGCTTGGATACAAGATGTGATACGGCCGGCATGGAGGCTCTAGTACCCTGTTGTACCACCTCTAGCTTGGATACAAGATGTGATACAGGTGGGCATGGACGCTCTAGCACCCTGTTGTACCGCCTCTAGCTTGGATACAAGATGTGATATGGGTGGACATGGAGGCTATAGTACCCTGTTGTACCGCCTCTAGATTGGATACAAGATGTGATACGGGTGGACATGGAGGCTCTAGTATCCTGTTGTACCGCCTATAGCTTGGATACAAGATGTGATACGGGTCGACATGGAGGGCGGCCATTTTTTTAGATATCACCTGCTAATCCCACGTGATCCACTGCATCAGAAAAAACACAGAATGGCAGAATTGCGTTTTTTGGTTATTCTGTTTCCAAGAAAATTATCAAATAAAAAGCTATCAAAAAGTCATATGGTCCCCAAATGGCGCCAATATAAACTACAGATTGCCCCCCAAAAAGGAGCCCTCACACAGCGCTGTCGACAGGAAAAGAAAAAAGTTGTGGGGGTCAGAAGATGGAGACCGAAGATAATTACTTTATTTTTAAAAGGTATTTTATTATTTTATTTCCTAAGAACTACTATAGAAACAAAACTCCATGGATCTGGCATCGCTGCGCCGACCCTGCGAATAAAGACAACCGTGAGCACTGTGAAGGAAAATGGTGCAATTGTGGGTTTTTTTCCTCTTTGGAAATAAATTGAATTCAATGAATGTCTGTGTCGGCATTGCAGAGAGAAGATGCGCCGGAGACCGACAGCGCTGCTGGGTGAGTAATGTTGTCTTTTCCCTACACCTAGGGATGATTTTCAGGGAAGGGCTTATATTTCAAGCCCTTCCATGAAAATCACTGCGGGGGTGCGGGCATCCCATTGCTATAAATGGGGCCGGCAGCAGCAGCGCTGGCCCCATTGAAAGCAATGGGCACAGAGCCATGGTCACGCACATTTTTCTAATGAATGGAGCGCATTTTTTTGCGCACATAGTTACGCATAAAAGAACGCTCGTCTGACTGAGCCCTTAGCCCTTAGGCCCTTAGGCCTCAGTCACACGGGCCTTTTGACGCACAAATTTTTGAACACATCAGTTATGCATTCAAAAATTTGCATCACGGTGGAAAAAAAACACTGCTAGCATCATTTATCCACTCAAAAAGTGCGCTGCCCGCTATTCCCTGCTGTGACTGTGACAGCTGCAGCAGGGGATTCCTTGGATGTGAACCCGCTGGATGCTGTCACATCCAGGGGTTTCACCTGTGGCCAATGGGCCTGGCGGCAGCTACAGCTGCCCCAATAGCATACAGAGAAGATTGCGATCCTCTGCTACAGCTGTGACAGCTGTGGCAGAGGATTTCTTCGTCTCCGCAGGGAGTTCCATTGTCACTGGACACTGAGGACAACCTCGTTGCAGACATAAGAGCCTGAAGCTGCCCCAAATAAAGGCTTGCTAAAAGGGAAATAATTAGAGAGTGTCTGTCCTTGTAGTTGAAAGTTGAGTTCTTTGGGCCCCCCTAGTGGCCAGTAGCCGCTGCTAGTGCGGCTCTCCCTTGGACCACCTGGACACCTTCACAGAGGCCTATGCTAGGCCCGGCGGTCATGGTCCACTCTGTCCTCCTCCTGTCATCTAACCACATAAGAAGGGAGGATAAAGAATGTACATCTTCCAGGCGCATCACTCAGCGATCCGTGCTGGTGCACTACTGTAGCGCTCCATGCTTCCTTCCCATCCCTCTCCTATCGCTGCGATGGATGTAAATTCAGAGAAGAACAGAAGGAGGTACTTAAGTGGATGTTTCCTGCACAGTTTAGTGGGAACACCGACTGCGGTAATATGGTGGGGCTGGCAGCCATTAGAGTGGATTGTAGTAGGGGTGATTGGGACGACCTGTGGGCCCCCCGAGACCTAGGGCCAAGGGTGGTCGCCCCAGACACCCCTATTATCATCCACCATTGTGTCCATCATAAGGCACGGATACCCTGCAGAGTTCCTTCTGGATGGGGGATGGGCCGGTCTTAGTGAGGATCTGCTGTTCCACTGGTCTCAAGTCAACATTTTGGGGTTTTGGTCATCGGTGGCTCTCGTTTCTGTTATAGGAGGAGTCATTTGTTTTTGGTTGTTGGGATGATATTAGAATAACACAAAAATCATATTAAAAAAGTCAGCGCTGCCGTTATGTTTAAGAAGCAGTCTAAAAGTTCCACTTGTGGTAAACATCTCACATTCCTCTATTATAAGTTTATGCCCCTTGACAAGCATCAGAGTATCACATAGCCGACCCCGGCAACATACAATCAATGCTCATCTCTTCTAAAAGAGGGGAAAGACAGTTTTTGGCCCTCGGTCGGCTGCAGTTTTCAGTCTGCCAGCGACAACATAATATAAGCAATAGATTGTCAGCGGTTGTACTTACCTGAGTACAAGACGAAAATCCATTAGCAGAGGCACGGCAGGCAGAAACGTCGTCACTTAAATGGGTGACTGCTTTACAAGACCCCATCCAAGGACCCTATTAGGCCCCCCATTCATGGATGCAATCCAAAGAGCTCTCTAAGGGGGACCAACGCATTTGTGCATGACACAGAAAGCCCACACATTTAATGGGCATGGTGTAATACTTCATTCCTCCTGTGGTGGCATTGTAGGGAAATAAAGTTCCAGTCCTGCTTTTTTTTCTCCTCCATCCCGTTGTTGTGCCAGTTCCAGTCCTGTTTTCTCTTCTCCTCCATCCCGTAGTTGTGCCAGTTCCAGTCCTGTTTTCTCTTCTTCTCCATCCCGCTGTTGCGCCAGTTCCAGTCCCATTTTCAGACAGCCAAAGTAGTCACCACCATTTTTAGACTTCCTAGCAAGCCATAGTGCATTGGTAGAGTTAGCGCTGACTAATCACAGAGTGGTGCATAGTGTAGTCAGAAAATTGTGGCGGCCATCTTGACCCCCCAAAATGGGAGCAGAACTGGCAAGAGAGAAGAACAGAGGCAAAGATTAAGTGCCGTTAATTTACCTCCTTCATCCTGCGATTATGCAATATCATTTTGTCTTAAAACGGAATGATTGCTGCCTCTTAATATATTAGTTGCACCCGGCGGCTCCTCTATAGGCCAGACTCCAATCGCCGCCAGCTAGCGGCTGCCATAGGCTTCAGCTATAATTGATGCCAGTTTCTGATATGAATTATAGTTCTCTAAATCTGACCGGCCCCATTTACAACAAAATCACAACTTCTTGCTGCACAAACGGTCTGTTACCGGACCACTCTGGTTCCTTTTCTATGCATTCACTATGTAGCTATCCCCCAGTATATAAGTGGTCTAGTGTTACTTATTTCTTTCTATCTAGGACTCCCAGCCTCTTCCTCCTCAGATGGTCGTGTGATCTCAATTCCGACCAACTGAGAGTTACTTGGGGTTATGTGTTCAGTTTCTAGTCAGATTCTCAGTTTATGTGAAGCTGTTACATGAATCCTATCACAGAAAGCGCCTACAGGAGGACACAGACAGTCCTGTCACAGTTACTGATGATGATCACACAGGTATAATAGAGGAGGTCACAGCTCATCCTTGTGACTCTATACTTATGGTCTGCAACTTATTTAGGTCAGTGTAGAAGGCAATGATAATTAAACTCTCCTGCAGCAGGCAGAAATGGTATAGCCTCAAGCTAATACTGTGCTGATGCATCATGGGACAGATGGGGAAAGTAAAAAATATGACTCTAGAAATGGTGCCTGATAAATATCAACCAGGGGGCTGCACTGCTTGGAAGTGACTGGAGACCTCCAGAGTGTGACAGGCAATCAGGGGAGGGGGGATGGATGGAAAAATGTGTTTTCGCCAGTGTCCCTTTAAACATGCCCAATGTTTTGCAGAGCTACATTGACAACCACAAGGTGGCATAAGTAAGACAAGTAGCTGACCTGCCACATTTCTAATGCCATGTGCGCCAATTTGCACCATATTTGTTGACTTCATTCAATTCATTCACCCTATGGCAAAATGGTGCACGAATATGACGACATGGGTGTGTGCCAAGGCCCAAGTTACAATGTAATTCTTTTGTAACATGTCGGTGCCCCACTGGCGCTGACTTTTTTAATAACCGTATCCGGCCATGTACGGCAATGATTTAGTATGAGGCTTCTGCAGTCGGGCCGAGCCGTCCTTTTGCCTGTGGATGATCGGCAGTAGACGGAGGTCTCTGTTCATACATAATACTAATGTCTGTTAGGTTCCTGTTTGGCGCTGACATTTGCTTTGACATTATGTATGCGTCCTGTACAGGAGGTACTGATATAACACGTTCTGCCATCGGGGACTTTCTAGGTCCTTTCATCTTCTTAATGGACTCTGCTTTACTGATATCTGTGACCTACCTGACTATAATCCTTTAAAATTTAATTTGCGTTACATTTAGCCGAGTCATAAACACCATTTAGGTACCAGTGCGCCGCTCTGTGCGGTCCCCGCGGTGATGTTTTTGTTTTAATGAAGCCATTTGCAACTTAAGAGCAAAAATATTCCATCTTTGATTGAATATATTTGTCAGCTTTATTCCCCACTGACATTTTCATGTGAAAACTTGGATAAAAGTAGGAGATGGCAGTTTACCAGCTAGGATAAAAGTTTCAATCTGTTCCTGTTCTCATGATTAACTGGATAAATGGTCTCTGAAATTCATTTAGAACAAAACATCAAAGTTAACCCTCGCAACCACCAGAACTAACGTGGTAAACCGAATGTTTGCACTGGGAGAAAGGAAAAAGGTACAAAAAAATCCCTTCTGTTGTTGAGGGGAAACCAGCTGCTTCCAGATGCTTATGGTTTTACTTATTCTATCTATCTCCTATCTATCTATCTATCTATCTACTGTATCTATCTATCTATCTATCTATCTATCTATCTATCTATCTATCTATCTATCTCATATCTATCTATCATCTATCTATCTATCTATCTCATATCTATCTATCTATCTATCTATCTATCTATCTATCTATCTATCTATCTCATATCTATCTATCTATCTCCTATCTATCTATCTATCTATCTATCTATCTATCTATCTCATATCTATCTATCTATCTATCTCATATCTATCTCCTATCTATCTATCTATCTATCTATCTATCTATCTATCTATCTATCTCATATCTATCTATCTATCTATCTATCTATCTATCTCATATCTATCTATCTATCTATTTCATATCTATCTATCTATCTCATATCTATCTATCTATCTCATATCTATCTGCTATCTATCTATCTATCTATCTATCTCATATCTATCTATCTATCATCTATCTATCTATCTATCTCATATCTATCTATCTATCTATCTCCTATCTATCTATCTATCTATCTATCTATCTATCTATCTATCTCATATCTATCTATCTATCTCATATCTATCTGCTATCTATCTATCTATCTATCTATCTATCTATCTCATATCTATCTATCTATCATCTATCTATCTATCTATCTCATATCTATCTATCTATCTCCTATCTATCTATCTATCTATCTATCTATCTATCTATCTATCTATCTATCTCATATCTATCTATCTATCTATCTATCTATCTCATATCTATCTGCTATCAATCTATCTATCTATCTCATATCTATCTATCTATCTATCTATCTATCTCATATCTATCTATCTCATATCTATCTATCTATCTATCTCATATATATCTATCATCTATCTATCTATCTATCTCATATCTATCTATCTATCTCATATCTATCTATCTATCTATCTATCTATCTCATATCTATCTAGCTATCTCCTATCTATCTATCTATCTATCTATCTATCTATCTATCTCATATCTATCTATCTATCTATCTCATATCTATCTCCTATCTATCTATCTATCTATCTATCTATCTATCTATCTATCTATCTCATATCTATCTATCTATCTATCTATCTATCTATCTCATATCTATCTATCTATCTATCTATCTATCTATCTATCTATCTATCCATCTATCTCATATCTATCTATCTATCTCATATCTATCTCCTATCTATCTATCTATCTCATATCTATCTATCTATCTATCTATCTATCTCATATCTATCTGCTATCTATCTATCTATCTATCTATCTATCTATCTCATATCTATCTATCTATCTATTTCATATCTATCTATCTATCTCATATCTATCTATCTATCTATCTATCTATCTCATATCTATCTGCTATCTATCTATCTATCTATCTATCTATCTATCTATCTCATATCTATCTATCATCTATCTATCTATCTATCTCATATCTATCTATCTATCTATCTATCTATCTATCTATCTATCTCATATCTATCTATCTATCTCATATCTATCTGCTATCTATCTATCTATCTATCTATCTATCTATCTATCTCATATCTATCTATCTATCTATCTATCTCATATCTATCTCATATCTATCTATCTATCTATCTCCTATCTATCTATTTATCTATCTATTTATCTATCTATCTATCTATCTATCTATCTATCTATCTCATATCTATCTATCTATATCCTATCTATCTATCTATCTCATAGCTATCTATCTATCTCCTATCTCTCTATCTATCTATCTCATATCTATCTATCTATCTCATATCTATCTGCTATCTATCTATCTATCTATCTATCTATCTCATATCTATCTATCATCTATCTATCTATCTATCTATCTATCTATCTATCTATCTATCTCATATCTATCTATCTCCTATCTATCTATCTATCTATCTATCTATCTATCTATCTATCTATCTATCTATCTATCTATCTATCTCATATCTATCTATCTATCTCATATCTATCTGCTATCTATCTATCTATCTATCTATCTATCTATCTATCTATCTATCTATCTATCTCATATCTATCTATCTATCTATCTATCTATCTATCTATCTCATATCTATCTCATATCTATCTATCTATTAATCTATCTATCTATCTATCTCATATCTATCTATCTATATCCTATCTATCTCATATCCATCTATCTATCTCCTATCTCTCTATCTATCTATCTCATATCTATCTATCTATCTATCTATCTATCTATCTCCTATCTCTCTATCTATCTATCTCATATCTATCTATCTATCTATCTATCTATCTATCTATCTATCTTTTATCTATCTACTTATCAATCTCATATCTATCTATCTATCTATCTATCTTTTATCTATCTATCTATCTTTCTGTCTATCTATCTCACATCTATCTGTCTGTATGTCTATCTATCTCATATCTCTTTATCTACTTAAGTATCTATTTAACAAGAGTCAGGACAAGAGAATGGTGATAATTCATTCCGCCCATAGAAGTTTATGGTTAGGGGAGCAGGAAGTTGCCGCAGAGGAAGAAAGACTAACAGAGCTGTGCTGCTGCTGCTACTACCGTAGTAAGTGATTCATAGTTTCTGGAATCACATCTACACTGCTCAGTACTGTTGTATAATGTTCTCCATGATGGTGTTATTTCTCAATATATGGTACAGAAAATTAGGGAGCACAATCTGATGCCTTCTCTATGTGCAGTTTATAAAATACATCATAGCAGAAGTCTACATTCACCAGCTCAGTGATAGAGAAGAGATCCTGCTCTCCTGTGTGTGTTGTGTATTGTATGGAGACATCATAGCAGCAGTCTTCCCCCACCAGCTCATAGACAAAGAACAGATCCTGTGCTCTCCTATGTGTGTAGTGCATGGAGACATAATAGTAGCTAGTCTACACCCACCGGCTCAGAGACAAGGAAGAAGAGATCCTGCTCTCCTGTGTGTGCTGTGTATTGTATGGAGACATCATAGCAGCAGTCTACACCCACCAGCTCATAGACAAAGAAGAGATCCTGCTCTCCTATGTGTGTAGTGTATGGAGACATAATAGTAGCTAGTCTACACCCACCGGCTCAGAGACAAGGAAGAAGAGATCCTGCTCTCCTGTGTGTACAGTTTATGGAGACATCATAGCAGCAGTCTACACCCATCAGCTCGGGGAAGACTGAATATTAGAGATGAAGCCTGCAGAGGGGAAAACTAGTGAAAAACACAGAATACAAGTCATAGTGGCCAGAAAGAGTAGTTGTTCCTCATGTACACAGTAGGCAGCATTTTAAAGTGCAGCTATGCTTTAAAGGGGTTGAACTAGAAAAGCAAGTTATTTGCTATCCACAGGATATCCTCAGAAAAAGGGATAACTTGCTTATCTGTGGGGGTCTCACCACTGAGACCCCACCGATCTGGAGAATGAGGGCCCCTTATCCTGCTCTGCAAGTCTCTGCAGGGGTGGCTTGTCCCCCTGCAGTGATGTCACTCTGAATGGAGAGCTGGCTGAGCATACGCAATCAGCGCTCCATTCCTTTCCATAGGCGCTGACGGAAATACCAGAGTGGCACCCGTTTGGCCATCTCGACAATCCTATGCAAAATTAATGGAGCGCTAGTATGCTTGCATCATGCAATCCCCTCCTCACTGCAAGGGGTGCAATAACCCCACAGTTATGGCGGGGGACCTCAGACCACCACCGATTAGCAACTTGCATCATCCTATCTTGTGGATATCCTGTACAAAGGGGAAAAATAGCTGTTTAGATACGACCCTTTAATTTGACTTTTTCAATGGCCTTTGTTGTGTTAGTGTCGAGATAACATTTTCTGCATCTGGACTGTAAATGTAAGACGGGCAACTACTTTTTTGCTCAATTCCCTTTAAAATCTTCATAATGGTGATCGGGGTGCAAATAATAAAAATAACCAATGCAGCACAAAAAAACTAATTGTGGTATAATCTCCTGAAATTAGAGCCCAGATGAGAAGTGACGACTGGAGGAAGGTGATGCGGCGATGGGCTGGTGGTACAGCGCTGCCGCGAGATCCACCTTCCCACAACGGACTGTCAGTAATTAAGTCACTCGCTCTGGACAGGTTGCGGAGGTAATTACAGCAGGAGTTGCCAAAAGTTCCGCAGGTTTATATTGACGACCGGATCCAGAGAACTAATACTCCTGTAATTGAGTCTTAATGACTTATAATAATGTGACGCGGTATAAGGAGACGCGGCGCAGAGCTCCCTAATTCACTGGCCAGCACCTATATAATAAGCTGAGTACAGAGGTTTCTTATATTTTGTTGCTACTTTACACAATTATGACTTTGTATACAGTTTTAGTTATTTAACCCCATGTGCTGTTTGAGGTCTTAAAGGGAACCCGTCATCACCTTTCTCTGTAGCGAGCGTCACTCCCCTCCCCATAGATGCCGCCCCCACAGATTGTACATCACCCCTTACAGATTATTCGTTCCAGCTCTGCGCCGCAATCTTTTCAAAGAATTTTCTCAGCGATTATGTAAATCAGCTAACGAAATAAATACCAGCCCCACCCATCTGCATCAAAAAGCGACATGTCACTTCTTGATCCGGAAACGCAATTTTCCCGCGTTGGACGTCCGTAAGCAGATTTTGCATTGACGTGCAGTAAAGCGATGCAGAAAATAATGTCTTCGTGTCAAGAAGCAACATGTCACTTCTTGATACGGAAACGAACTGCGTCGGAAATCCCAATGTGGATTTTGCTCATTGACAGCGCTAAAGTTGCACGCACCAAAAACGTGGCAGGAAGCCACAGAATTTGACCTGGTTGTCATAGGAAACATTCACCTAGAATATGATGCTATGAATTCTACCGTATGATCGTACCCTTAGGCCTCTGGCACACGGGCGACAGCGATATTGCTGCTATGTACATACGGTTTTGTAGCATTAGGCTGCTTCCACATGGAGAATTTTCTTGTGTGATTTTGTAGCGATGCATCAGTGCTACAAATCACATGTATGTAGAGCCCGTGCTTTCCTATAGGTCCGTCCATACATGTGATGTTTTGTAGCCTGTGACATTGCAAGAATACAAAATCGCAGCATGCTCCATACAGCCGTGATTTGCAATTTTTTGTAGCCCATGTTTCCCTATGGAGCCCTTCTCCCTGTTGCATCGCATCACACAAAAACGCGGTCTTCGCGGGGTGCAATGCAACTTTTACAGTAGGAAATCCTACTGTTAAAGCCCTAAAATAAGCCCTAGCTGCAAGAAAAAAATTAAAAAAACACATACATGACCTAGAAGCGCTGTCCGGCTCCGCCCCGTCTTCTTACCATTTCTATCACTGTTCTTCAGCATTTCTTCTAGCCGGAAATTGTAAAAATCAGCGGCTCCTGGAAGCGCTGCTTCTGATTGGCTGAGTGCTGTGACGCTTAGCCAATCAGAGCCAGTGATCAATGAATGGCTCTGATTAGCTAAGCGTCACAGCACTCAGCCAATCAGAGGCAGAGCTTTCAGGAGGCAAGGATTTTCCAGGTGTTTTCCAGTTCTTTAAATTTGATGGCCTATCCACAGGAAAACTCAGCAATAGCTGATCATCAGAGGACTTCTGCCGGTCAGCTCTTCACCTTCTGCTGTCACCATGTAGGAAACAGATAGCTCCGTACATTGTGCAGTGGCCCGGCGTGGAATTGCAGGCATGGCTCCCATTCACTTCAATGCTTGCAATACCAATGCAGGCCACTGCACAATGTGTGGAGCTATCTGCTTCCTGCTCCGCACTGGATGAGAGCAGCCCAGTAAACAGCTGATCGGCCAGGATCCTGGGCGGTGGACTCACGACGATCGACTATCGATAACCTATTCTGAGGATCGGTCCATAGTTTTAAAGAACTATAAAACCCCTTTAATGACTTACTAGAACTTTTTTTAGGCTATAGATATCTTATTTCTCAACAGATAGAGATATATATTTTTTTTGTTTCGGCACCTCACCACACAGTAGTGCTTTATAACGGTAATATTGGGCTTTTGATTACATAAAAAAGCAAGAATGTATTTTTGTCTAATTAGTTTTTTATTAAATAAGAAAAAAACTGAAGTACAAATTAGGATTTTTCCCCCAATGCCTGATGGTTATTTTACTATATAACAGGGTCGCCGTATGGAGAGCAGCGCTTCTCATATGACCGGTGGTGTGTGCAGCTTATTTATGATGATTTGCTTTATTTTACAATTTCCTATTCATTTTTTTTAACTTTTATGAGTCCAAAAATGGGAAAAAAAGACTTTTGGGAGATTTAAAATTTTTTTATTGAATTTTTTTCCAGCTAAGTAGTTCCCCTGTAAGAGCCCCGGTCCGGCTTCCCTTAGACACAGTTGCCAAAGAAATCACATTTGTTTTTGGCTGATGAGTTTTTGGAGGCCGGTTTCACGTGGCTGAGAAATTCGCGCGAGATTGTGCGTTGTGAGACATCCAGATCGCGCGCGGATACTGAAGGGAGTCATATACATTAGTGATGTATAAAAAAATAGCTGCATCTTTATCTTTTCCTTCGGACTGCACCGCCCACTGTAGTAATACGCAGCGCACAATGCCCTATCTTCCTGCATGATCTTGCATCACACCACCCTTTGTTTGAAATGTGGCCAGCGGCAGCAGCGCACCGCAAGATCTCCTATAGAAAACAATGGGAGAAACGCTGCGAACCTCCGCCGCGGCTGTCAGCTACATCCCCGGATTGATGCAAGTGATGCAAGGCTGTTTTCACATCCGCGGGGATATCACATGGACATTACCCTCGCCCATATGAAGTTAGTCTTAAAGGGGTTGTCCCGGGAAAGCAAGTGGGGGTATACACTTCTGTATGGCCATATTAATGCACTTTATAATATACATCGTGCATTAATTATTAGCCATACAGAAGTTATATACTCACCTTCCCTGCGCTGGCGTCCCCGTCTCCATGGTGTCGTCTAATTTCAGCGTCTAATCGCCCGATTAGACGCGCTTGCGCAGAAGGGTCTTCTCCCTTCTGGTCGGTCCGGGCACGAGCGGCGTTCTGGCTCCACCCCCTTTATGCGTCATTGCGTAGCTCCGCCCCGTCACGTGTGCCGATTCCAGCCAATCAGGAGGCTGGAATCGGCAATGGACCGCACAGAGCCCACAGTGCACCATGGGAGAAGACCTGCGGTGCATCGTGGGTGAAGATCCCGGCAGCCATCTCGGAGGAAAAGAAGGAAGAAGTTGCAGAGAGGGGATTCGGGTAAGTAAAATTTTTTTTTTAATTTCAACACATCCCTTGGGTTTGTCCTGCGTTGAACTATGCAAAAAAAAAAAAAAATGTTTCGGCGCGGGACAACCCCTTTAAGCCTCTTTCACATGCATGTAACTTTACCCCTGCGATAGCGTGGATATTTTTGGTGAGTTTACCCGGACGGCTGCAGTGTCCCCCTTCATCCATAGTGGGGGATTCCCTTCATCTTAAACGCCCTCCCCCTCCCTTTGTCGGCCGGCTTGCCCCATTGTCAGTGTGCTATAAGACAGAGTGTTCAGCACAGCTGGGGGTGATGACTGACAGACGCATCCGCTAGTCCACAGACAATGTGGATCACTGGACTTCTGCACCCAAATGACACATTTCACTGCTTAGTTAAGGCACTAGTGATTTTTACACACAATTGACTGAGCATAGATGTATATCAAAGACCACACTGTGCCCTCGAAGTGATGCTGGTAGTGGCGGTTGTGGTGATGCTGGTAGAGGTGGTGGTGGTGATGCTGGTACTGGAGGTTGTAGTGAAGCTGGTAGAAGTGATGTAGGTGGTGGTGATGCTGGTAGTGGAGGTGGTGATGCTGGTAGAGGTGGTGGTGGTGATGCTGGTAGTGGTGGTGGTGATGCTGGTAGTGGAGGTGGTTGTAATGCTGGAAGTGGAGGTGGTGGTGATGCTGATAGTGGCGGTGGTAGTGCTGCTGGTAGTAGCGGTGGTGGTGATGCTGGTAGTTCACGTGGTAGTGAAGCTGGTAGTAGCAGTGGTGTTGCTGGAAGTGGAGGTGATGGTGCTTTTAGTGGCGGTGGTGGTGATACTTGTAGTGGCGGTGGTGGTGATGCTATTAGTGGCGGTGGTGGTGCTACGGGTAGTAATGGTGGTGTTGCTGGAAGTGGAGGTGATGATGCTGGTAGTGGCAGTGGTGGTGATGCTGGTAGTGGAGATGGTAGTGATGCTGGTAGATGTGATGGTGGTGATGCTGGTAGTGGAATTGGTGATGCTGGTAGTGGTGGTGATGTGGGTAGTGGAGGTGATGGTGATGCTAATAGTGGAGGTGGTGGTGATGCTGGTAGGGACAGTGGTGGTGATGCTGGTAGTAACGGTGGTGTTGCTGAAAGTGGAGGTGATGGTGATGCTAGTAGTGGAGGTGGTGGTGATGCTGGTAGGGACAGTGGTGGTGATGCTGGTAGTAACGGTGGTGTTGCTGAAAGTGGAGGTGATGATGCTGGTAGTGGCAGTGGTGGTGATATTTGTAGTGGAGGTGATGGTGATGCTGTTAGTGCGGTGGTGGTGCTGCTGGTAGTGGCAGTGGTGGTGATGCTGGTAGAGGTGGTGGTGATGCTGGTAGTGGAGTTGGTGATGCTGGTAGTGTTGGTGATGCTGGTAGTGGAGGTGGTGGTGATGCTAGTAGAGGAGGTGGTGTGATGCTGGTAGTTGTGGTGGCAGTGCAGCTGGTAGTGGAGGTGTTAGTGATGCTGGTTGTGGCAGTGGTGGTGATGCAGGTAGTGGAGGTGGTGGTGATGCTGGTAGAGGTGATGGTAATGCTGGTAGTGGAGGTGGTGATACTGTTAGTGGCGGTGGTTGTGATGCTGGTAGTGGAGGTGGTGGTGATGCTGGTAGTGGAGGTGGTGATGCTGGTAGTGGCGATGTTGGTAGTGGAGATAGTGGTGCTGCTGGTAGTGGCGGGGGTGGTGATGCTGTTAGTAGCGGTGGTGATGCTTAAAGTGGAGGTGATGATGCGGGTAGTGGTGGTGGTGATCCTGCAGATAGTGGCTGTGGTAGTGCTGCTGGTAGTGAAGATGGTGGTGATGCTGGTAGTGGACGTGGTAGTGAAGCTGGTAGTAGCAGTGTTGTTGCTGTAAGTGAAGGTGATGATGCTGGTTGTGGCGGTGGTGGTGATACTTGTAGTGGAGGTGGTGGTGATGCTGTTAGTGGCGGTGGTGGTGCTGATGGCAGTGGCGGTGGTGGTGATGCTGGCAGTGGAGATGGTGGTGATGCTGGTAGTGGAGGTGGTGGTGATACTGGTAGAGGTGGTGATGCTGGTAGTGGAGTTGGTGATGCTGGTAGTGGTGATGCTGGTAGTGGAGGTGGTGATGCTGGTAGTGGAGGTGGTGGTGATGCTAGTAGTGAAGGTGGTGATGCTGGTAGTGGCAGTGGTAGTGATGCTGACAGTGGAGGTGGTGGTGATGCTAGTAGTGAAGGTGGTGGTGATGTTGGTAGTGGAGGTGGTGGTGATGCTGGTAGAGGTGGTGATGCTGGTAGTGGAGTTGGTGATGCTGGTAGTGATGGTGGTGGTGATACTGGTAGTGGAGGTGGTAATTCTGGTATTAGAGGTGGTTGTAATGCTGGCAGTGGAGGTGGTGGTGATGCTGATAGTGGCGGTGGTAGTGCTGCTGGTAGTAGCGGTGGTGGTGATGCTGGTAGTGGCAGTGGTGGCGATGTTGGTAATGGAGGTGGTGGTGATGCTGGTAGAGGTGATGGTGGTGAAGCTGGTAGTGGCAGTGGTGGTGATGCTGGTAGTGGAGGTGGTAGTGATGCTGGTAGAGGTGATGGTGGTGAAGCTGGTAGTGGTGGTGATGCTGGTAGTGGAGGTGGTGGTGATGCTAGTAGAGGAGGTGGTGGTGATGCTGGTAGTTGTGGTGGTAGTGCAGCTGGTAGTGGAGGTGGTGGTGATGCTGGTAGTGGAGGTGGTGATACTGGTAGTGGCGGTGGTTGTGATGCTGGTAGTGGAGGTGCTGGTGATGCTGGTAGTGGAGGTGGTCATACTGCTGGTACTATCATTGGTGGTGATGCTGGTAGTGGAGGTGGTGATACTGGTAGTGGCGATGTTGGTAGTGGCGGTGGTGGTGATGCTGGTAGCTGAGGTCATGGTGCTGCTGGTAGTGGTGGTGGTGCTGCTGCTCTCCCTTTGCTGCTTCCAATATGTTTTCTCCTCCTACTTCCTCAAAAATGAAAAATATGTCAATGTGGAAATACGGAGCTACAGCTCTCATGTATCCAGGAGGATCAGAATGTACCCTCAAGTTGCAGCTGCTGCTGCTTTCTGTCTCCTGCTTCCGTTGTGCTAAAGCCAAAATTTTCTAAAGCACACGAAACACCTATAGCTCCACAGCTGCTCCTTGGAGAAGGTGATCTTTTTACTTGGCAGAATTTGTCCAAACCTCATGACTGCTTTTATGACAAGCAGCGCCCCTGCTGTCTTCCTGGGTGCAATTTTTGCTCTAGAAGACCCTATGTGGGCCTTCTTTTGTTTTCAGGGACTTCCCCCATGCTACCATTGATCCCCACACTGCTGTACAGTATTTTGACCAATTTTTGGGAGGAACACAGTGTTCCTAGATGTGTGGCTGTATTATAATGCAAGATGGGGGTTCTGACTACATTGGGATCTTTCTGGAGGGAAAATTAGAGAACCCGATTTTTACTCTCATTGACTTTAATAGGAGTCGAAATCGACTGTCCCGATTCATGATGATTTTCGTGAAATCGGTCTGATAACGACACAAACTGATTATTTCACTAATCACTCATCACTGTCCCAGAATAAATTTTACTGGTGGGCCCTAGGCATCCCAGTCCAACACTGGTCGTTTTTGTTTCTGTTCCTTTTTATCAATAAGAAAACTTTAGAAAAGTTTGGTTAATTTTTAGAGATGAGCGAACGTGCTCGGCCCCGCCCCTTTTTCGCCCAAATACCGCGATTTTCGAGTACTTCACTACTCGGGTGAAAAGTACTCGGGTGCGCCGGGGGGCGGGGAGAGGCGTGGCGGCGTGGGGGGTAGCAGCGGGGAACAGGGGGGAGCCCTCTCTCTTTCCCTCTCCCCCCCACTCCCCGCTGCAACCCCCCGCGCCGCCACGGCGACCCCCGAATTTTTTCACCCGAGTACGGAAGTACTCGAAAATCGCGGTATTCGGGCGAAAAAGGGGCGTGGCCGAGCACGTTCGCTCATCTCTATTAATTTTGTCAAAAAACTATCTTTGGTCCAAATTAATTAGAAGCAAGCAAGAATATCACCAATACCCTTACAACTGGTGCACCACACTGTCTGAGAGCCATAAAAAGAAAGAAGAACAAAGAAGGAAAGAGAAGAAGTAGAAGAGGGAAGAGGAAAAAAGAAGAAGAAAGAGGAAAATGAAGAAAAGCGGAAGGAGAAGAAAGAGGTAGGCGGAAAAGAAAAGGAAGAAGAAGACAGAGGAGGAAGGAACGAAGAGGAAGAAGAAATTAGGCAGAGGAAGAAGAGGATGAAGAAGGAAAAAAATGAAGCTTGGCTGGGACAACCTGCCAGAGGTTCAGGATCACACCAAACCAAACTTTTATCAAAGTTCGACCCGAAAGAGGGTTCAGCTATTTTGGTTCGCTCAATGCAAATTCTGTTGTCCACCCCATGATCGCTCTTCATGTAAGATAAGCTATATTCTAATGTACACAGCAATAGCCAAAGTAATTCCTATTTCCCCATAGCCTCTCTTTAAATATATATGCCTTTCACATGACTGTGTATGTCAAGTACAGCAATTTCACTTTTGTTGCAGGGTTAAATTGTTAAAGCTTTACTTATTTTTTTTATTTTTTTCCCCCTTTTTGCTTTTTTTTTTTCCCTTTTCTCTCTCCAGGGATAAACAAATGGACATCTTTTGTCTCCAGCGTCCGTCCTTCCATTACCATCACAGCAGAATACATCTGAGAGTATAATAATTCAGTGATGAAATACAAAATGTCGCAATGCCATCTCCTTTAAAGTGAACTGAGATTTTGTTATGCCATTTTAGGTGCATTAATGGTTCCTAAAGTCCCATGGAGTATCCTAATGTGAATTTAATGAGCTGATAGTGTATAAATGACAGGACCGACGGGGTGAAGGTGACATAACCTTTTTCTTTCTATTTGATGTCTGCCTTTGAAAAACTACTGATCTATTCGCGATTCAGTGTATTACTGAGTGCTACATTATTCACAAATCAGTCTCCAACCTGTTTTATAATGTAATAATCAATATAACAAATAGCAGGGACATTCTTTTTTATATTTCCCTGTAATAAGTGAATGAATCAAAGAAAAAATGTTTGCCAAGATTTTTTTTTTTCCTTTTTAGACAAGAACAGAGATTTCTGCAGATAAATGGAAACTATAGAAAATGCATCGACACCGGAATGTAAAATAATTGAAGGGATTTTGCCTCATTATTCTATAACAAGATACAGAATTGTGCATTATTGGGGCGGCACGGTGCCGCAGTTGGTAGCATGGCTGTCTTGTAACACCGGGGCCTTGGGATGGAGTCAGATACTTGCAGGTTAATTGGCTTCCTATGAAGTTGGCCTTGGTGCATTTATGTGGTGGAAAAATTAGATTGTAAGCTCCACTGGGGCAGGGGAGAACAGAGATAGAAGTGTTCTCCGCATATTTCATCTACAAAGAGTAAACAATGGATAACTTATTTCTCTCATTTATATGGCGCATACATATTCTGCAGTGCTGTACGGACTGTCATCACTTACACTAGCCTACCAAAAGTAATTTGAGACCCGAGCAAGAATCAGGGGGCTCTTTTGGCCTTAATGACATCAGATACTCACCATGGCATACTTTCTACTAACATCTGATACACCTCAGCTGGTATTTCCCTTAATTCATCCTGTAAATGTCAGGTGAGTTCTCTCAAAGAAGGTGGACACTGTTTATATTTTCTGATGTTCCAGTTTGTCCCAAAGTGTATCAGTAGGATTCAATTCGGGACTCTGTCCAATGGTGGAGCATCCATGTGCTTAAAGCAATGTAAAAGAGCGTCGGATGCGTGACAAGGCGCGTTGTCTGGTTGGAAATATGGCCGACCATTCCCAGAGTATTGCTACATTGTCAGCAGCACAATATTGTGTAGAATGTCAGGGTCACCTCTGTGTTCAGGGTTCTGGTTACTACAACCAAAGGACCGTTTGGGTAAGAATACAAGGAGAGAACAACTGAAAGGACACCATTGTAGGCATTTACTATAGGCCGCCTGGACAAGCAGAAGATATGGAGGAACTCTTTCTACATCAGATGGACAAGCGCTTAAAGGCACATGACATAGTGATTAGAGATGAGCGAGCACCAAAATGCTCGGGTGCTCGTTACTCGAGACGAACTTTTCGCGATGCTCGAGGGTTTGTTTCGAGTAACGAACCCCATTGAAGTCAATGGGCGACCCGAGCATTTTTGTATATCGCCGATGCTCGCTAAGGTTTTCATTTGTAAAAATCTGGGCAATTCAAGAAAGTGATGGGAACGACACAGCAACGGATAGGGCCGGCAAGGGGCTACATGTTGGGCTGCATCTCAAGTTCCCAGGTCCCACTATTAAGCCACAATACCAGCAAGAGTGCCCCCCCCCCAACAACTTTTACTTCTGAAAAGCCCTCATTAGCAATGGATACCTTAGCTAAGCAGCACACTACCTCCAACAAAGCACAATCACTGCCTGCATGACACTCCACTGCCACTTCTCCTGGGTTACATGCTGACCAACCACCCCCCCACGACCCAGTGTCCACAGCGCACACCAAACTGTCCCTGCCCAGCCTTCAGCTGCCCTCATGCCATGCCACCCTCATGTCTATTTATAAGTGCGTCTGCCATGAGGAGGAACCGCAGGCACACACTGCAGAGGGTTCGCACGGCTAGGCAGCGACCCTCTTTAAAAGGGGCGGGGCGATAGCCCACAATGCTGTACAGAAGCAATAAGAAATCCAATCCTGTGCCACCTCCATCTGGAGCTGCACACGTGGGCATAGCAATGGGGAACCTATGTGCCACACACTATTCATTCTGTCAAGGCGTCTGCATGCCCCAGTCAGACCGCGTTTTTTTATAAATTTATTTACATAAATATATCCCATTGCATTGCCCATCACAGCTGAGGTAATAATGTCATGTTTAATGTAGGTGGGCTTCGGCCCACACTGCATGCCCCAGTCAGACTGGGGTTCTTTAGAAGTGGACACATGCAGTTACAACTCCCTGTGGACCCACGGCATGGGTGGCTCCCTGGAACCCACCGGCGGTACATAAATATATCCCATTGCAGTGCCCAGCACAGCTGATGTAACATCAGCTTTAATGCAGGTGGGCTAAAAATTAATTTGATTACACTGTAGGCGAGGGCCCCCAAAAATTGGTGTATCAACAGTACTAATGTACCTCTGAAAAATTGGCCATGCCCAACCAAGAGGGCAGGTGAAACCCATTAATCGCTTTGGTTAATGTGGCTTAAGTGGTAACTAGGCCTGGAGGCAGCCCAGTTAAAATAAAAATTGGTTCAGGTGAAAGTTTCAACGCTTTAATGAGCATTGAAACGTATAAAAATTGTTTAGAAAAATTATATGACTGAGCCTTGTGGGCCTAAGAAAAATTGCCCGTTCGGCGTGATTATGTGAGGTTTCAGGAGGAGGAGCAGGAGGAGGAGGATGAATATTATACACAGATTGATGAAGCGAAAAGGTCCCCGTTTTTGATGGGGATACAGAACGATGCCTCCATCCGCAGGTGCAGCCTACGTATTGCTTAGGTATCGCTGCTGTCCGCTGGTGGAGAAGAGAAGTCTGGGGAAATCCAGCCTTTGTTCATCTTGATGAGTGTTAGCCTGTCGGCACTGTCGGTTGACAGGCGGGTACGCTTATCTGTGATGATTCCCCCAGCCGCACTAAACACCCTCTCTGACAAGACGCTAGCCGCAGGACAAGCAAGCACCTCCAGGGCATACAGCGCGAGTTCAGGCCACGTGTCCAGCTTCGACACCCAGTAGTTATAGGGGGCAGAGGCGTCACGGAGGACGGTCGTGCGATCGGCTACGTACTCCCTCACCATCCTTTTACAGTGCTCCCGCCGACTCAGCCGTGACTGGGGAGCGGTGACACAGTCTTGCTGGGGAGCCATAAAGCAGTCAAGGGCCTTAAAGAGTGTTGCCCTGCCTGTGCTGTACATGCTGCCTGATCTCCGCGCCTTCCCTGCTACCTGGCCCTCGGAACTGCGCCTTCGGCCACTAGCGCTGTCGTATGGGAATTTTACCATCATCTTGTCCGCCAGGGTCCTGTGGTATAGCAACACCCTCGAACCCCTTTCCTCTTCGGGTGGAAGAGTGGAAAGGTTCTCCTTATACCGTGGGTCGAGCAGTGTGTACACCCAGTAATCCGTAGTGGCCAGAATGCGTGTAACGCGAGGGTCACGAGAAAGGCATCCTAACATGAAGTCAGCCATGTGTGCCAGGGTACCTGTACGCAACACATGACTGTCCTCACTAGGAAGATCACTTTCAGGATCCTCCTCCTCCTCCTCAGGCCATACACGCTAAAAGGATGACAGGCAAGCATCATGGGTACCGTCAGCAGTGGGCCAAGCTGTCTCTTCCCCCTCCTCCTCATCCTCCTCATCTTCCTCCTCCTCCTCCTCACCGCGCTGAGATATAGACAGGAGGGTGCTCTGACTATCCAGCGACATACTGTCTTCCCCCGGCTCTGTTTCCGAGCGCAAAGCGTCTGCCTTTATGCTTTGCAGGGAACTTCTCAAAAGGCATAGCAGAGGAATGGTGACGCTAATGATTGCAGCATCACCGCTCACCACCTGGGTAGACTCCTCAAACTTTCCAAGGACCTGGCAGCCAACCAGGCCCACTCTTCTGAAAATAATTGAGGAGGCTGACTCCCACTGCGCCGCCCATGTTGGAGTTGGTATTCAACTATAGCTCTATGCTGCTCATAGAGCCTGGCCAACATGTGGAGCGTAGAGTTCCACCGTGTGGGCACGTCGCACAGCAGTCGGTGCACTGGCAGATGAAACCGATGTTGCAGGGTGCGCAGGGTGGCAGCGTCCGTGTGGGACTTGCAGAAATGTGCGCAGAGCCGGCGCACCTTTCCGAGCAGGTCTGACAAGCGTGGGTAGCTTTTCAGAAAGCGCTGAAGCACCAAATTAAAGACGTGGGCCAGGCATGGCACGTGCATGAGGCTGCCGAGCTGCAGAGCCACCACCAGGTTACGGCCGTTGTCACACACGACCATGCCCGGTTGGAGGCTCAGCGGCGCAAGCCAGCGGTCGGTCTGCTCTGTCAGACCCTGCAGCAGTTCGTGGGCCGTGTGCCTCTTATCTCCTAAGCTGAGTAGTTTCAGCACGGCCTGCTGACGCTTGCCCACCGCTGTGCTGCCACGCCACGCGACACCGAATGCTGACGACGTGCTGCTGCTGCTGACACATCTTGATTGCGAGACAGAGGTTGCGTTGGAGGAGGAGGAGGAGGAGGGTGGTTTAGTGGAGGAAGCATACACCTCCGCAGATACCAGCACCGAGCTGGGGCCCGCAATTCTGGGGGTGGGTAGGACGTGAGCGGTCCCAGGCTCTGACTCTGTCCCAGCCTGCACTAAATTCACCCAATGTGCCGTCAGGGAGATATAGTGGCCCTGCCCGCCTGTGCTTGTCCACGTGTCCGTTGTTAAGTGGACCTTGGCAGTAACCGCGTTGGTGAGGGCGCGTACAATGTTGCGGGAGACGTGGTCGTGCAGGGCTGGGACGGCACATCGGGAAAAATAGTGGCGACTGGGAACTGAGTAGCGCGGGGCCGCCGCCGCCATCATACTTTTGAAGGACTCCGTTTCCACAACCCTATACGGCAGCATCTCCAGGCTGATAAATTTGGCTACGTGCACGTTTAACGCTTGAGCGTGCGGGTGCGTGGCGGCGTACTTGCGCTTGCGACGGCTGGACGGTGCGCTGAGAGACATTGGTGGATGGGGCCGAGGACAGCGGAGGTGAGGGTGTGGGTGCAGGCCAGGAGACGGTAGTGCCTGTGTCCTCAGAACGGGGTTGGATCTCAGTGGCAGGTTGGGGCACAGGGGGAGAGGCAGCGGTGCAAACCGGAGGCGGTGAACGGCCTTCGTCCCACCTTGTGGGGTGCTTGGCCATCATATGTCTGCGCATGCTGGTGGTGGTGAGGCTGGTGGTGGTGGCTCCCCGGCTGATCTTGGCGCGACAAAGGTTACACACCACTGTTCGTTGGTCGTCTGCACTCTCAGTGAAAAACTGCCAGACCTTTGAGCACCTCGGCCTCTGCAGGGTGGCATGGCGCGAGGGGGCGCTTTGGGAAACAGTTGGTGGATCATTCGGTCTGGCCCTGCCTCTACCCCTGGCCACCGCACTGCCTCTTGCAACCTGCCCTGCTGCTGCCCTTGCCTCCCCCTCTGAAGACCTGTCCTCAGTAGGCGTAGCAAACCAGGTGGGGTCAGTCACCTCATTGTCCTGCTGCTCTTCCTCAGAATCCTCGATGCGCTCCTCCCTCGGACTTAATGCCCTTACTACTACCTCACTGACAGACAACTGTGTCTCATCGTCATCGTCCTCCTCACCCACTGAAAGGTCTTGAGACAGTGGCCGGAAGTCCCCAGCCTCATCCCCCGGACCCCGGGAACTTTGCAATGGTTGGGCATCAGTCACGATAAACTCCTCTGGTGGGAGAGGAACCACTGCTGCCCAATCTGAGCAGGGGCCCGAGAACAGTTCCTGGGAGTCTGCCCGCTCCTCAGAATGTCTCTTTTTTAATGGAGTGAGGAGGCTGGGAGGAAGGAGGAGCAGCAGCCAGAGGATTCTGAGTTGCAGCAGTGGACGGCGCAGAACTGTGAGTGGACGATAGGTTGCTGGAAGCACTTTCTGCCATCCACGACAGGACCTGCTCACACTGCTCATTTTCTAATAAAGGTCTACCGTGTGGACCCATTAAATGTGCGATGAATGTGGGGACGCCAGAAACGTGCCTCTCTCCTAATCCCGCAGCAGTCGGCTGCGATACACCTGGATCAGGAGCTCGGCCTGTGCCCACACCCGGACTAGGGCCTCCGCGTCCTCGGCCGCGCCCACGTCCTCTAGGCCTACCCCTACCCCTCAGCATGCTGTATTACCAGTAATGCAGAAACACAACGCTGTAATTAAATGTGCCGCTTATTGGCCTGTGGTTGGAGGCTGAGTTCGCTTACGGAACGCCAGGAAATAATTTGGCGCAAGCCTGCTGTAACACTTAGCTGGCTTCGTATGATTTTGTAGAACTACTACACCCAGCACACACAGACCCAGAACACTGAGCACAGTGACAGGCAGGCCAAATAGATTTTTTGCCCAATATTTTTTAGAAAAGGCCCACTGCGTATATTCAATCAATAATATATGTCTTCTGTCCCTGCAGTGTGTCACAGAACTACAGAGTGTTGCACTGTTATTAACTGCAACAGAGCGGTGATTTCAGAGCCAGGAAATAATTTGGCGCAAGCCTGCTGTAACACTTAGCTGGCTGCGTATGATTTTGTAGAACTACTACACCCAGCACACACGGACCCAGAACACTGAGCACAGTGACAGGCAGGCCAAATAGATTTTTTGCCCAATATTTTTTAGAAGAGGCCCACTGCGTATATTCAATCAATAATATATGTCTTCTGTCCCTGCCTCCACACTTCTGTCCCTGGAGTATTACTGCAGGGCGCAATGCTCTGCACGGCCGATATACCCCCCCAAAAAAATGTGCAACACTGCAAAAAGCAGCCTCCACACTGCTGCACACGGTTAGATGTGGCCCTAAGAAGGACTGTTGGGGTTCTTGAAGCCTACAATAACTCCTAACGCTCTCCCTGCCTTCACACATCTGTCCCTGGAGTATTACTGCAGGGCGCAATGCTCTGCACGGCCGATATACCAAAAAAAAAAAATGTGCAACACTGCAAAAAGCAGCCTCCACAGTACTGCACACGGTTAGATGTGGCCCTAAGAAGGACCGTTGGGGTTCTTGAAGCCTACACTAACTACCAATTCTTTCCCTACAGCAGCTCCGGTACAAACAGCACTGTCCCTCATCTAACTCACCAGGCATCTGAGGCGAGCCGCGGGAGGGGCCGACTTTTATATTAGGCGGACACCTGATCTCGCCAGCCACTCACTGCAGGGGGGTGGTATAGGACTTGAACGTCGCAGGGGGAAGTTGTAATGCCTTCCCTGTCTTTCAATTGGCCAGAAAAGCGAGCTAACGTCTCAGAGATGAAAGTGAAAGTAACCCGAACATCGCGTGGTACTCGTTACGAGTAACGAGCATCTCGAACACGCTAATACTCGAACGAGTATCAAGCTCGGACGAGTACGTTCGCTCATCTCTAATAGTGATCATGAGAGATTTTACCCATCCACACATTTGGTAAAAGTTATGGATCCAACAAATTCATTTCCGCTCTTGTTGACAACTTTATCTTCCAAAAAGTCGAAGAGAAAAAAGGGGATCTGCTATCTTGGACCTAATTCTTACCAACAGGGAGGGAATGGTTGAGGAAGTAAGGGTGGCTGGGACCTTAGGAGGCAGTGATCATGATATCCTTGGATGTTGGATAAAAAGAGGAGGAAGACCTGAGAAAACTCAGACCTCAAGGTTGGATTTCAGAAAGGCAGATTTCAATGAACTCAGAAAGAGGAAGAATCCAATGGCTGGATGTTCTTAAGGACAGAAATGTCCAAGAAGGTTGGGAAATATTACAAAATTAGATCCTCGAAGCACAATAGTTAACAATCCATAAAAGAAGGAAGAATGGGAAGCATTTAAAGAGACCAGGATGGATGAACACAGAACTTGTACACATGTTAAAAAGGAAGAAAAATATGTTTATCAAATGGAAAGAGGGGGGAATATCTAAAGAAGAATATAATACAGTCTGCAGAAACTGTAGGGCAAGTGTCAGAGAAGCTAAAGCTATTAATGAATTAAGGCTTGCTACAGAGGCCAATAAAAAAAGGTTTGGGGGGGTATGTCAAAAGAAAAGTCAAAGATGCTATTGGCTGCCTACAAGATGAAAATGGTGAATTGGTTAGGAATGATGTTGAGAAGGCTGAACTTTTAAATTCCTATTTTGTATATGTTTTCTCTCAGAAAGTAGATGGAACATCAACTGGTCTTCCCTGTGCTATTGGGGGAATAAAAGAATGCACGCTATCTATAAGCAGAGAGATGGTGAGGGAATACATAGCTAACTTAAATGAATTCAAGTCTCAAGGTCCAGATGAATTACATCCTAGGATACTAAAGGAAGCAGCGGAGGTAATTTCTGAAACATTCATCATAATCTTTGAAAATTCCTGGAGAACAGACAAAGTCCCAGATGATTGGAAAGGGCAAACGTTGTCCCTATCTTCAAAAAAGGGAAGAAGGCGGATCCAGGAAACTACAGGCCTGTGAGCCTAACTTCTATACCGAGAAAGATCTTTGAACAAATTATTAAACAGCATGTATGCAAGTACTTGGATGAAAATGGAGTAAGTAACCAGAGCCAGCATGGGTTTGTCACAAACAAATAATTCCAGACTAATCTAATTTCCTTCTATTACAGTATCACCGACTGGGTTGATCAGGGAAATGCGGCGGATATAGTATATCTTGACCTTACTAAAGCATTTGATAAAGTATCTCATACCATACTTATTGAAAAAATGACCAAATACGGGACTGACAAGACAACTGTTAGGTGGATTCACAACTCTCTGAGTGATCGTACTCAAAGTGTGGTCATAAATGGCTGCACATCCAAGTGGAAGAATGTATCAAGTGGGGTACCACAAGGCTCTGTCCTAGGCTCAGTGTTGGTCAACATTGTTATAAATGATCTGGAGGAGGGAATTGATGGGATCAAATTTGCCAAAGATACAAAGCTAGGAGGGATAGTTAACACTAGGGATGAGAGAGAGGATTCAAAAAGATCTAGAAAAGCTTGCACAATTGGCGGCGACTTTCAGAATGGTATTTAACAAGGAGAAATGCAAAGTCCTACATCTGGGCAAGAAAAATGAAGAAAGCACATACAGTATGGGAGGAATCGGGCTAAGCAGCAGCACATGTGAAAAAGACTTGGGTATTCTAATAGATCATAGACTGAACATGAGTCAACAATGTGTTGCAGCAGCCAAAAAGGCAACCACAATTCTGGGATGTATTAAGAGAAGCATAGAGTCTAGATCACGTGAGGTCAGTATCCCCTTCTACTCTTCCTTATTCAGACCTCATCTAAAATACCATGTTCAGTTCTGGGCACCCCACTTTAAAAAAGACATCAACAAACTGGAGCAAGTTCAGAGAAGAATTACCAAGATGGTGAGCCGTCTGCAAATCATGTCCTATGAAGAACGGTTAAAGGATCTGGGAATGTTTAGCTTTGCAAAAAAGAAGGCTGAGAGGAGACTTAATAGAGGTCTACAAATATCTGAAGGGCTGTCACACTGCAGAGGGATCAGCCCTATTCTCATTTGCACAAGAAAAGACTAGAAGCAATGGGATGAAACTGAAAGGGAGGAAACACAGATTAGATATTAGACAGTGAGGGGGATCAATGAGTGGAACAGGTTGCTATGGGAGGTGGTGAGTTCTCCTTCAATGGAAGTATTCAAACAAAGGCTGGAAAAATATCTGTCTGGGATTATTAAGTGAATCCTGCACTGAGCAGGGGGTTGGACCCGATGACGCTGAAGGTCCCTTCCAACTCTATCATTCCATGATTCTATGACCGAGACCATGCCACATAAAACATCCCCAGACCATAACAGAACCTCTGCCTTACTTAACTGCTGGCACAACACACTCAGGTGAAATGTGTTCCCCATCATCCTCCACTCCCAGGTATGTCCAGCTGATGTTAAGCTGGAGTAGTGTGATTTGTCACGCCACAGAATGTTCTTCCATTACTCAAATGTCCAATGACAATGCTCCTTCCACCATTGTAGATAGGTTGATGCATTGCACTTTGTGCTGGACAATGTTACGTTCGTGTGTGCAACTAAGCATCGGGCCCACACGAATGTGACCCGAAGACACAGGTTTGGGACAACTGACCCTGTGCTGCAGGGAAGATGACTTGGCCCTACCTATAAAGCAGGGTGATCGCCTCAATAAAGGTGGCCCTAAACTGGAACCTCAGCCCTGCTCTCCCTGAAAGGGTGATACTCGCAACCAGGCGGAACTGACACATTAAATGCACAAACTCACTCCACAACCTCGCACACTAAAGCAGATGGTAAAGCTGAATATAAAAGCGAGGGATTATTTCCTACATTGGCCAATGAACTTAAGCCGCAAGGCCACGACAAGGCACCTTGTGTCTTGCAGTCCCTGCTCTAGCAAGACACTAAACAGGCAGCACAGGACACTACACACACACCAAGCTGCAAGCTGACCAGACACTACCCCCACAGCAGACAAGACTGAGGAAATACAGCTTCCTCATTGCAGAGGGGCTGGGGTATATATCTGGGTGTAGATATATACCCCAGCCCCTCTGCAATGAGGAAGCTGCAATATATCTACACCCAGAACCAGGGGATTGACTGACCTGAACAACCACACCCAGCCAGCTCAATTAACCCTCACCTGTGCAGGTGTGCTCCTGGAACCCGGAGTACTACAAACTCCAGCAGCACAACCTTCAGACGGCTTGTGTGACATGCTAGCAAGATACGATCCATTCAAAAAATTTTGTTAGTATAGTGTATGTTTGGCCCTGTTCAAAAATTTTATATTCATTTATTGGTATGTTTTTGGAGTGGCGAGGACCCAAACAAACACAAGGAGAACATATAAACTCTATACATATGTTGCCCTTAGTTGGATTTGAACTCAGGAACCCAGTGCTGCAAGGCAACAGTGCTAGCCACTAAGCCACTGAGCCTTGGAGCCTGTTGAAGCTTATGCATGGTATTTTATACTGTTAACTGATCCCACCCAGATTAAAGATCAGCATAAGGTCTCATGTATATGGCTGTTAGGCACTGATGAGTTGACTTATGGCTACTCCTAAGGGCAGGTCCAAGTGGTCCCTGGTCTTCATCCTTCAACCTCTTTTATAGAGGAATCTGGACTTTACTGCATATAACCTCTTGGACAATGCCTCAGAAGTAGTCTCACTACAGTAACAGCTGACCTGGGTGTATCAAAAAGGTACAGATGTAGCACTGCTAATGCATCTCACGTTAGCATAATAGTTGGCAATTTGAGCCTCAAGGATAGGCCTGCTACATTTTTATCAAACATGCTTCTCAAAGATCAAGCTGGACAAAAGTCAAATAAAAGGTCAAGATTGGGACAGGCACAGCTTTGCAATGCAGTATACAGGTAGGAGGTCAGGACAGGCAGCTTTCAGGCAAGACATAAGCAGTAAACAAGCTGAGGTCAGGACATGGTAGAGTTTCGAAAAGCTGGATATACAGGCTAAGGGTAAAAATTGACAGGCAGATAGGATACAGAACACCTTTTATCTGGAACACTAGGAACCTTATTGCTCAGGCACCTTCCAAGAAAGACCTGGAATCGATTAGGAACAGAAAAGATCGGTGCACTTGCTGGCCCTTTAAGAGGCAGGCCAAGTGCATGCACATCATAGGTCCTGGTAGTGAGGAAAGGGGTGATGCTCTGCTTACCACACAGCAGATGAAGAGGCATAGAACAGCAGTAACAGCGACCAGTGGGAGAGGGAGGTGTCCTCTATGGCTTCATACTACAGAACTGTACAGGACTCCATGAGCCATTGTGCCAACTATTCTACCTAAGATACATGGCAAACCTCCATATATTGCATCCAGCATTCAATCAAGTATGCTGCAATATTTTTTCTTTTAGACTCTTATGGAATTGGAGATATATGAAGGTAAAGAGCCTTATATACTTCTTTGGGTGCCCTTATATGGTTTCATATGAAATATATTTCATAGATAACCTATAACTAGATTGGGCTATCTAATGGAGCCAAAACTGGTCAATGTTGGTTGACCAACTGGATAAATTCACATTTTGAATTAGACTGACCACATACTGGCAAATATCTTTCTGGCACCAATAGTTAATGAGAATTTTGCGAACCTTCAAAACTCTGTATACATATGAGCAATAAACGTTACACTTCCCTTACCCATGGCAGAGACATAGCATAAGCAAACCAGGACATATCAAGCTCTGTGCATGATGTTCCTAGTCAACCCTACAGGCCGGAATCTCACCGAGTTATCAGAACTTGTGATATAATTGACAGATGGCTTGATGGAAGTTGGCTTTTGCCTAATCCTGGATGACTTCACCGCGTTCTCCTAGAGGTTTTTTTAGACTTTTTCAGCCTAAATAACCACTCAACAACCTAAATAATAGCTCAACAATATGTCAGGTCAAACCATTCCCATCCAAGCGAGGGATTTGCCTGCATTCCTCCGCTATCATCTGTTTTGAAACTACTCATGTCAAAAACAACTTGCACCAGGAATTGTAAGCCGATTCATATCGAAATCTACCAGTGCAAGGGTCCTTTAATCAAATCTATTAGCCATTACTATTTAGACTGGAATCCAATTAGCATTATACAAACTATCACTTCCATGGAATACCTTGTTGTGTTATATTGATGGAAAATAAAACAGGAAACGAAACAAAACTCGGTTCACATCGAGCAGACATCAAACAGCTTTCTTGCCTCAAAAAGTTGGAATTTTGGCAACGCTCAAACTTGTTTACAAAAGCCATGCTGTTGCCAAGTAACAAAGCAAACACGTTACATTGCTTAACTACAAGTTTGTGCATATTGTTTTCTTCCGAGGTTTCCAGGGCAGGTTGAACATATGAAGGCATTAATTCCAGAAGAATTTCAGGGACAAACATTTGTTTAAAAATTTTAAAAAAACTCAATGAAAATTTGCCAAAACATTTAGCTATTTTTAAGTTTCCCCATTTCTTCAATCCTATTATTTTTAAACAGAATGACTAATGGCATTAAAATATCTGCTTTAGAATTTTAAGCCAGAAGAAACGATCTCCAGGCCAGTTTATGTTGAGTAAATATGCAATATATTCTTGTGAGGTCATGTGCCACAATTAATAGCTACAAGTTAAGCCCCATTTACACGCACAGATGATCACTCAAAATTTGTCAAAAATTGACAGCTTTGAGCGATCATTTTGCATAGGTACTAATGGGCTAAGCAATTTCCTTACCCTAACGGCCCTTTAGTAGCTAGCTAGCTTCATTTGCATGTATTTAGAGAGCAGCAAGTGGTCTGTTCTCTAAATAGGTTGCTATTGTTCTCCAGCGGGACAGCAGCTGCCCGCGGAGAACTCAGCAAGTAGTTCCTCTTATCAGGGACGACGGATTTTAAGCTGAGCTTAACTCAGCGATGGACGAAAAGTGCACGATGGACACACATTTACAACGATTATCGCTCAAAAGATAGCTTCCAAGCGAATTTCGAGCGATAATCGTGTGTAGAAGGGCCTTTACTCTCAGTTTTGAAAATATTTCAGAACTTTCTAGACCTCTGAGATTATTATATTATTATTCCAGAAACATCTTTGACTACAGTAACACTATATAAACTAGTAAGAAAAATAAAAAATCCACTTCTGCCACTTGTATATTATCTTTAGACCGCCATATTCTGATACTCTGTCTCGTGATGTCTAAAACTTTTCTTAGGACTTCTCTAACTCTAGCTTGGATACCCATGGAATCCTATGGCGATGCAAGTTTGGTTTAGCAGCACCAGGGTCAGACTCACTCTAAATTTAGAGAAGCAGAGAACACAGTAATGGGCTGCAAAGCTCAAGCAGAAGGCAACCTCATTTAGAGGTGAGTTTGGAGCCAATCACTTGCCTCTTGGGTCTATGTTTTCTGGGTTAATCATAAATAACCCATTAGAGCTTTCTGATGATATGTTTTGTGTGAAGTACAATATTATCAATGTTTATGATCCAATTGTAAGTGAATGTGAAAATATTCCGTGAAGTTGGAGGATGGCCTCAAATAATTTTTCCTGGTGGGCCAAGTGCAAGAATCACAGGTAAAAAAGGCAACCCTTTACCTAGACTAGACACACTCTATTTGGATACTCCAGATGATGATGACGCAGAAATAACAGAGACGAGTCCAGCTTAGTTTAGTAATCTGAGAGTGAGCAGATTTACTAAATTTGGCACTTTGCAAACAACAGATTAACTTTAAAATCCTTAGGAAAATGTATTTATAACAGATATTCAAGAATGCAGCAATTTTCATTTGATGATACTCTGACTTCAACGCTCTCTCTTATTTTACTGAAGATTTGATTTGTCAGACAATTTTCCCCACTATTGAATTCAGATGAACAATTGAATTTAGATTTAACTGTATTATGTGACGAAGCAGAGAGACACGTGGCTGTATACTAGTCCGGGTTTGAGCTTCATTGGGTAGCTATAGCTCACTGTTTAGGTGAAGATGGACCTCTGAGACGATCTTCTGGATTCTCTGCTGTAAGATGCCAAGGGAGCAGGTTAATCACCACACTCTACCTTGGGAAAACGATAACTGCTGGAATACTCCTCCTTGCCGACTACGGAACTGCCGCCTCTCTTCACTCACTCCTTGCTAAGTCTGCCTAACTGCTCTGCATCACTTCCTTTTATAACCTCTCTCTCCCACACTCTTGCAAAGGGACTTGTATGTTTGCTTTCCACCCTTGGACTCTGCACCAGTGAGATTAAACCTGACCGTCAGCCAATAGGAGGCCAGTTGACATCAGGATTGAGCTCTTTTGACTAGAGCAGAAGGGGAGACACAGGGTCTCTCCTATAGATGGCACCTTCTGGATCCAAGGACGGCATCCAGACAGGTGAAACAGGACAAGTGTACTGTTAGTGTTCTGCAGGGCCTGCTGGGCCACTACAACCTATATCATACAGAAGATTACCTACTTGGGACTCCCCTCTATGAGCCATAATGGAGAGCCACTGGTGGACTTGAGATTCATTTGAATAGTTGTAATTAGTGTAATTAGAGCAGAGTAAACCAATAGAACCCTGTTTTGGGTCGAACTTTGCTAAATATTTCACCTGACAAATTCATCAATAGCAGATATGGTGCCGCTGTAGATGCCGCTATGGTGGTGGTGGATAGAAGACAACATGTGACTGTGGAGGAGAGTACATTAAGTGGTGAATGAATCGTCGGGCACTGGTGTGGGTAGTAGATATGGTGCCGCTATGGATGGTGCTATGGTGGTAAATTGACATGCCGTCTGCTATACAGTGTAACTGATGAAGAGCCTCTTTTGCCTTGAAACGTGTTTTATTGCTGGCTTTATTGAGATAAAAACCGACTTCACCTATCTGCTATAAGAACTTTTCTTGGGAGGTTTGTGCCGTCTACCAGGCTTTCATCTGGTGTTCTACATTGTTTCTCACGTCCGCTCCGGGTGAGGCGTTCACCTGGTACCTCCATTACACTCCCACCTATATCTCCTGCCTCAGGCACATACCTGGGTTTGCTCTACTTCCCTCTCCACTTGCTGTTACCTCGATTACATCAACACCAATCCAATCATATTCAATAATTAACTTTTAACCCTAACTAATGAGTTAATTTATCTAAAACCATAGATTAATATCAATTTAAAAAAAAAAAGACCAAGTCTAATAAAATAAAAGCGATATCAATCAATGTTTGTCCTTTCTGCCGCCGGGCATTCATTGATTTTTATATGCGTTTGAACTTTGCTAAATTTCGTAGTTAATCATTAACTCCCGGAAATATGTCATTGGGTCTATTATATGGAGTTTACTTGTAAATTCTTCATCCATCTCATTTGCAAAAAAAAGCCCTTTTTTGTTTTGTGACATTATCTCAGCGTCCGGAGTAGAGGCTCTGTACGTTCCGTCCACACGAAGGAAATACATCGGCTGGCCTGACTCCTTCCATTACGCCTCATTAGCATGATGGCGCTCGACTTTGACATAAATAGTAGCAACATCACAATATTTGCAAATAGCAGTTTATAGCAAAAAAGTCATCCGAGGTGAAATGTTGACACGGCGGAGGCCGATTTGTATATTATTCAAAAACTTCAAATGACATTTAAGTACAGGCGGCTCCGATCATCTGACATACACATGTCATTGACGGAAGGCACGGGGGAAATCTTCATAGTTAAAACAAGGCAGGGCGCTGACATTTGGCCTCCCCTATTTCTTCTGTCTTGTTTATTTACCGCAATTATTATTGATGCGTCGCGGCGCTCTGTAATGACAGATGTATTGAAGGGGGTTTTAAACAATTCCATAAATTGCAGAAATGGAAAAGTCGAAGTTTTTGCTGTAAAGTTTTTGAAAAATGCCAACATTGTTTTAGATTAATTGAAGGAGGGATATGTGGATTGTTACAGTGTCACAAAGGTTGTTGGGGCTCCGGAAATAACTTCTAGGCCATTTAATACCCTTTTATGTCTTTAAAGGGCCACTCTGGTGATTTTTTTTTTTTTAATTCATTCATGATGTAGCTATCCCCGCAGTATATCAATATATGTGGTCTTCCTTTGGTTCGTTATTTCTTTTTATCTGAGACTCCCGGCCTCTTTCTCCTTAGATGGTCATGTGATCTCAATTCTGAATAGCTCAGATCTGCTCTTGGTTATAGATTCAGTTTACAGTCAGTCTGTGTGATGCTGTTACATGAATCCCACCACTGAAATTGCCTAGAGGGGGACATAGACACTCCCATCACAGTAACTGCCGATGATCACACAGCTCCTGGCACACAGGTATAATGGAGGAGATCACAGCTCATCCTTCTGATTGTATACTTTTGATCTGTAGCTTCTATAGGTGAATATAGAAAATAATTATAATTAATCAGTCGCCCCAGCAGACAAAAAGCTTTAGCCAATGCTGAGCTGATGCATTATGGGATAGATATGAAGTGGAGTGAAGTTTTTTAGACAGATTTTAGAAATGCAACTTTTTAAAGGTCGCATAAAAATGACTCAGCATCTCTAGACATATTTAAAGAGGCGCGGCTTCATTCGATACATTTGTTTCAAATAACGGCAATGTGGCCCGCCAGCAAAAACAACTTAAAAAAATGCAAATGATACATTTCTAGCGATCTATCTAGTAGACAAACATATTTACAATATCTCTATTTAGTAATCTGCCTAATTAATAGATAAATGTAGTTTTTCTTACATTTCGGAATGTTTGAAGCACCTACAGTACTGGACGCAAAGTTGACAGCACTCAGAATTTGGTTTTTCCTTTGGCTTTGTGTTTACTCTCCCCAGCAGGCTCGTCTGATGCTAATGGACTCACAGCAGTTCATCCCACATCAGTGATTCCAGGTCTAATTCAGTCATTAACATTTCATTAATGGACTGGCCTCCTAGCTGCCTGCACGGCTGTGCGGATATTGATGAGGCCCCTCAGCACAATAAGTTGAACCTGCTTTTTAAGGAAGACTTTTTAAACAATTGTTCTATGAAGTAATGACATCTCGGAGGATGTATTACACACTTAAATGAAAATGATCTGATCTTTTGTAGACATTGACTTTCTTAAGGACACTGGCCTGCTTCCTCCAGACAAAGTGTATATATTTATTTTCTTAACAAGCAGAAGATAATGGGAAGGGTTTCTGCATTTTTTAACTTTTTCTTTTAGAAATGCAATTACAGTTAAAGCGATTGTACCGCAATTCTAAGTCATCCCCTATCTAAAGGATAGGGGACAACTTGCTGATCAGTGGGGGTCTCACCGCTGAGACCCCCGCCAATCTACAGAATGGGACTCTCATTTCACCCCCTGCCAGTCATTGCGTGTGACGCTTGTCCTCCCGCAGTGACGTCCTCATGAAGTGAGCATGGGCAGTTAGTGCTCCGCTCATCTCAGTGAGGCTGGTGGAAATACCCAAGTGGGCGCCGCTCAGCTATCTTCATGGTCCTATTGAAAGTGAATGGAGCGTTAGTGTGCTTCTGCAACCAGAGCTCCAATCAGTCTCGTGAATGACACATGGCCGCCATTCTTGGCATTGGCAAGACCCCCACCAATCAGCAAGTTATTGCTGAATAGAAAGCAGTGTCAGAAGGGTTGACCAGAGGTGGAGTTATATTATAATGTACAATCACAAGTATCCAATTATTGCTCAGTGTAAATGAATGCCAAGCGAACGATATACGGTCACTACTATACCGCTGGTCCCAAGCTCGTTCCAATTTATCTTGCCGTGTAAAAGGGCCTTCAGGTCGATCTCCTGGAGCTCTTACTCTGTTCAGTGCGCTATCCTCACCGCTCACTCTCAATGGGTGACGTTGGAGTTGATTGACCATAGTGTACAATGGGTGGCTAATGCAAAAACACACAGAAAACAGCGAGCGATCCACTCTCCTAATTAAATTCTACAATATCGCTGTAAGTTTAGTATAGAGTCTATTTAGTCTTGTGCCACCCACCACCCGAATCAGCAAGAGAATGTACCCATACAATAGGAAAGGTCAGTGAGAAATCACAATTGGCACTAATGGATATAAATGCATGGAACAAAGTACTGAATAGTGAGGAGTGAACTTCTGAAAAGTTTGGTTTGGCCCGTTCCCAAATGATTGTTTGAGTCCAGGTTAGTTCAAACCTAACCGGATCTTCACCAATCCCCCTAAAACTGGTGCATAACACTGTCTATGAGCCATAGAAACCCCGTATAGCAATCTTAGGTCAACTGGGAAGGTATCTGAGTACTTCTGAGCTGTTGGTAAAGCAAAGTTAATGAAGAAAAAGAAGCAGAAAGCAGAAGATGGAAAACAAATTACCGTATATACTGGAGTATTAGCCGACCCGAGTATAAGCACAAAAAACTGGTAAAGCTTATTGACTCGAGTATATGCCTGGCTATACTGGAGTATATACTAGGTAAAGAAAAAATGCAATGCTGTAATGATTCCGGGAGGCATCTCCGCTTTTATTCACTTGATTGACACCATCGATTCCAGGATGCGCTTGCTGAAAATCAACGCATGCCCACGCTAAGATGTACACCAGTGCGGTATCAAGGCCCCACTGTGCATGATCCAGCGAGCTTTTCACTATACTGCACTATTCCAGCACTTGTTGGGAACATGAGCAATAGATTACTGAAGCCGGGCTGAAGGTTGCAGAGACTATTAACCCTTTCCAATCCAGTTTGTATCCTTATTTTCCTAGGGGGCTTACTCTCTTTCTGCTGTTATACAATGGCGCTATATGCTGGCTAAAGCCGGTACTGCATGTGGAGCAGAAACAAAACCACGGTTACATAGTAATCAGCTGACGGAGACAGTAGGGGTGAGGTCCAACGAGCTTACATACTACAGATAATGGGGTGATACAGAAGGTAAAGGGGCTGGAGATGACCCCGGTATGACGGGGTTGAGAGTGAGGGATGCTATACACATAGACAATGGTCAGGCCGTGTAGCAGTTGAATCGGTGTGACTGCAGGGGCAGTTGATGGTGGCTAGCAGGGATTGCAGTCAGTTGGTCAGGGAGCATGTTATCAGGAGTACAGAGGAGTTTGTTTAGGAGATATGGTATGCCTCCCTGAAGAGGTGCGTTTTTAGAGCACGCCTGAAGTTAAGTGTGTCAGTGATTGCCCAGATAGTTTTGGGTAGCGTGTTCAGAGGACTGGTGTTGCTCTGGAGAAGCCTTGGAGGTGGGAATGAGAGGTTCGAGTTAAAGGGGCGCTCAGTCTGATCTCAGTAGTAGAACGGAGGGCGCGGGCTGGATGGTGGATTGAGATGAGAGCGGCAATATAAAGCCACATGATGCTGTGGAGAGCTTTATGGATGAAGGTAGTGAGTTTGAATTGAATTCTGTATTTGACGGGCAGCCAGTGCAGTGACTGGCACAGGGCAGAGGCGTCCGAGTAGCGGCTGGACAGGAAGATGAGCCTGGCTGCCGCATTCAGGATGGATTGGAGGGGGAAGAGTCTGGTGCAGGGGAGACCGATCAGCAATGAGTTGCAATAATCATAATTGAGCCGAGAGTGGATGAGGGCAACAGTGAGTGTTTTTAACGTGTCCACAGTGAGAAAGGAGCGGATTCTAGTGATGTTCTTGAGGTGCAGCTGACATGTTCAGGTGAGAGATTGGATATAGGGGGTAAAGAAGAGATCGGAGTCGAATATCACCCCAAGGCAGCGGGCGTGCTGTCTGGGAGCTATGGTGCCATACTGAGATGGAGATGTCAGGATGAGGTCGGTTAGTGGAGGGTGGAAACACCAGTAGGTCAGTTTTTGAGAGGTTCAGTTTTAGGTAGCGTGAGGACATTGTGTCAGAGACAGCGGATAGACAGTCGGTGGCGTTCTGGAGGAAAGGTGCAGAGATGTCACGGGAAGAGGTGTATGGCTGGGTGTCATCAGCATAGAGATGGTACTAAAAAGCCAGATCTCCTGATGGTTTGTCCAATAGAGGCTGTGTAGATGGAGAAGAGGAGGGGGCCGAGGACCGAGCCCTGGAGGACCCCAACAGCAAGGGGAAGAGAAGAGAAGGGGACTGAGGACAGAGTCCTGGGAAACCCCATCAGCAAAGGGAAGAGGGATGAGGACCGAGCCTTGGAGAACCCTAACAGCAAGGGGAAGAGGAGGGGAGGTAGAGCCAGCAAAGGATACACTGAACAAGCAATCAGAGAGGTAGGAGGAGAACCAGGAGAGATCAGTGTCCTTTACGCCGATGGAGTGAAGCATATTGAGGAGGAGTTTGTGGTCAACAGTGTTGAATGCTGCAGAGAGGTCGAGGAGGATCAGTAGGGAGTAGAGATGAGCGAGCATGCTTGGATAAGTCAGTTACTTGAGCGAGCCTTGCTCTTCTCGAGTAACTGCATTCTCTCTCTCTCCCCACCGCCCCCCCCCCCCCCCCGAGCATGCTCGGACAAGAATGCAGTTACTCGAAAAGAGCGAGGCTCGCTCGAGTAACTGACTTATCCGAGCATGCTCGCTCATCTCTAGTAGGGAGTAGTCACCCCTTGATTTAGCCATCAGGAGGTCATTTGACACTTTAGTCAGGGCAGTTTCTGTCAAGTGCAAAGGGCGGATGCCGGACTGTAGAGGATCAAGAAGAGAGTTTTCTGAGAGATAGCTTATAAGGTGGGAGTAAACCAGGTGGTCTAACAGTTTGGAGATAAAGGGGAGATTTGAGATGGGTCGGTAGTTGGCAGCATGGGTCGAACTGGGATGAAACAAGGCTGCCAATCAAGAGATGGGAGGCGGGATTGAAAATACACAGTATATCTAATTTGCATATGGCATGTGCACCTGTTTGGGCAAGATTTGCACACATATGGGGCACAATGCTTACAGACAAACTATCCCTTCTTAAGGCCACATGGCTGGCTTAGCATTTACAGATTCTGCGTAATTTTATGATAAGAATGTAGAATCTGGTTAAATCTATGATAATCAGCGGCGCCCCTCAATCCCAACTGCCAATAATAAGCCATAACACTCTTTGTGAACAGTATTAAACACTGGAAGAAAGGACCCCCAATTGGAAATATGGAAACTCGTCACCTTGCCTGGGACCTTTTTTTGCTATGATGTCCCTTAGTGACCGGCCTATTTGGTGACTTCAACCTCATATTGCAAGAGCCGTGACTCGCTGACAGTCATATGAGGGCTTGTTTTTTGTGGGAGGAGTTGTATATTTTAATGACATCACTCTGGGTTACGTATAAAGCGTTGCAGAACTTTTATGATATATATTTCTTTTTGTAGGGGATGAGTAAAACATTCAGAAATTCTGTCATTGTTTTTGAGCTGTCATTGTATGAGCTCTGCGAGGTCCTTGTGGGAAGGGTTGTAGCTCTCATTGGTACCGGTCTGAGGTTCATGTGACTTTTGAATTGCTTTTTATTGTGGTTTTTGGGAGGCGAACAAAAGAAAAATAGGAATTCTGGCGTTAGTTTTTAAAATGATTTTCACTGCGTTCACCAAGCGGGATAAATAACAAAATATTTTCATTGTTTGGCTCGTTATAAATGCAATAATACCGATTATGGGCTCTTTTTTAAATTTTATTTCTGGCATTTGATCCATTTAAAAAGTGTTTTTGTGGGGAAATGTGTATTTTTTTAACTAGATTTTTTTCTTTAAATTAAACTTTTTTGACACTATTTTTCAGTTCCTCAAGTAAACTTGAAGATGTGATCATTTGACAGCCAGGATAGTACACTGCATTACTTAAGTAGTGCAGTCTACCAAGCCTGTGATAGCAACCTACTAGACTGAGGCGGGGTCTAATAAACTGAGTTGGAGGCAGTAAAAAGGCGTATTGTCTGCCACTAAGGGAATATGGAACTGCCACCAGTTGGAGAGAGAAAGTGATTTTTGGTTTGGCTGCAGTAGGGAGCGAATTTCAGAAGAAAAAATCTCCTTTTTTGTGAACATGTCCGTCTTGGCATTTATAGTCTGGCCACATTAATTCTTCTCAGCTCTCCATGATGAAGAAACAAATCGATCCCCGTTTATAAAAGTGGTCGTTACAGAAACAAATATTTTCCTTGCTTAGAACTGGAGTCTTCATAGGACATAAATGCTGCAGTTTTCTGTGAACCTGAAATTGACGGCCAATTCATTCAACATTAATTTGTTTCTTTGATTTGTGCAAAAGCCTTAATTATTGATGAACATTTGAACATTCCCATATATTCAATAGCAGGGAATGCAATGGAATTTGGAACCACAAAGACAAACTCTTAGGCAAGACGTGGCAGAACGCTGCAGCGCTCATACACCCATCTATCTGGGCTTATCTACCAAATGTTAAAAGGGTGAATCCTCCAAGCAGGACACTCATCCAAGGCCGGCTGCACACCACCAGGTCGGATTCCACATGCGGAATCCAACCCTGTGTCCAGCCGGCATTCACGCGTACCCGCCCTTCTCTGTACTATGGATGGTCCTCAAGCCGTCGGACATGAGCAGTACAGATTTTTCTTTTTAAAACCTGTCCTTTTCCTGCGTCATTGCAAAGCAATAATGCTGAATCCGCAACATCCTGTAAGTTTCCTCCACAAGTGGAAAATTGCAATTGATTTCCGCTCATGAGCAGTAAAAAGCGTTTTTCAATAGTATGCTATGGGTGGTATTTGCTGCGGAATCTGGAGGCGAATGCCTACTCTGGATTCTGCAATGCACATCTGCCCATGTAAAGCGTATTTTGTTCTGGAGGACCCGACATGTCCCGACATTGCTTGGGCAGCCCATTCAGTTCAGTAGGCGCTGTGTAATTCTTCATATCCCCTCCGGTAGTGCTGTAGGGAGACTGAAAACCTGCTGCAGTTTTCCCATAGATTACAGCTGGTTGCTGGGGGGGCATCTAAGCAGTGAGATGCCCTGTGGACACCCCCTTTAACTGATAGAATTATCTAGCTTTGAATGAGTTATTAGAACGCTGATAACTTTAGTTAATTTTTTAAACTAAAGAATGACTTTGCATTGATGATATCATTGTTACATAGTAGATAGAGATCAGTGGGCCTCATCGTTTCAGGACTTTAGATTATCATGCTCCTGTTATGGAGGTACCCCTCGTAGCATTAGCCAGGTATAAATGTTGCCCCGATTTGGGTGTTTCTTCTTATTGTTATCATGCTGATTTAAGGGTATCTAGTGGCCAAGAAGGGAATCGTTTCATCCTCATATGTTTCTTTGTTCTGTTACTATGTGATTGGTGAAAAACAGTCATGCGGATGGAGTCAAGGACCCTGAGGACAGCGACATGCCAGGTAAGTAATGGAGCAACGCCAACGTCAAAAGAGTGTGAATGGGGAGCTGAGCGTGGCAGCAGGGACCCAGTACCAGACTCACTGTCCATGGAACTGTGTCACAATCCAGTACCCAGACGTGACTGCTCCGGAGCAGAGGAAGGCAAGGCTGGTCTTCTCCTTTATGGACTTCACACCAGCAACTGTCCCAGCATCTGGCAGCAGCCCCCTGTTTGACTGCCTGGTCAACAGACTACTCTGTGTCGTGCCGAAGGTTCCAACCAGATGGAGAGACTATTGTTTACTTTGTTGCAGACTATAACCAAATCGGTTCCATGAGTGAAAGAAACAACGTATGTGTCCTAAAAGGACTGGGAACTGTGTAGAGCATGCCTTGATGAAGAGGGACCATTTCTTCTCTATATGGTGACCCTGTGCCAATAAACTGTCTATAATATTTCCATGCAACGTAACAATGAGTCTTGCATGAGCAGATGCTGAGAACCTCATCCATAGCAGCTCTTGAGGGCTTCATTGGCTCTTCATAGTCTTGGGTTCTTCCTGGACTCTGTTGGGAAAATATTTCATCATAATGTCCCATGTGCCTTTTTGATGTGATATTTTCCTAATGGCGAGAGACCCCAAAAAGGTAAGTGTCCAGGTGAATACCCCATTTAATGCACTGTTGATGGAAATGTCCTCGTTCCCTCCAATGGACCACACTTTTTCCTGCAGGTGAATTGATGACTTTCCTTTCATTTACTTCCCAGGTTTTGAAATAACTAATTATTGAATGCCGATGTCTATAATAAGTTACATAAAGGATGTTAATACCATAATGGGAAATTCACTTGCTGTTGGTCACGATCGCATTACATATGTTAGATTGAGTCAAGGAAACCCAGCAGCAAAGTGTCCATGGAAGTGTTGGCAGCCAGGCCTCCAGCAGTTCATTGAGCAAGGGATTTACGAAGTCCAGCGATGGTTGAGTCTGTCATGAAATAACCAATTTCTGTTGCAAATTGTTCTTCTGTAATCAGGCTCTGTTGCCTGGAGACAGTATATTTTTAATGAAATGTTGTACTTTCTAATTGCCTTTTACATATTGATGAACCTTGGCTCCACATTGCTAATTTAGAAAGTTGTTTTGCTCAGAGTTTTCAGCTCAATTTACGATTTAGTAAATACTACAAGACAAATACAGCCGTTTCAGGGCCATTTTTGACATATAGATGGTGGAAGCAGCAGTTTTGAAGATTGAAGAAACCTCCCTAGATTCTCTTGGTTACAGTCCCTGCAGCGGCCGTTGCAAGAGTAATGCAAGCTTACATGGAGATCATTCAAATGGCGGCCATTCATCAGGCATTGGGTCTTGTAGAGAGAGAACCGCTCCTACTGAGTGACCCCACCATGGCATGTGGAAAAGGGCATATCAGAGGTCCCCTATGATGTCTACATGCGCTAATAACACATATGAACAGGTGCAGGCTTTAAGAAACAACTGCTTTAGACTCCCCCCCCCCCCCCCAACTATTATTGCCATTGTCTCTCAACCAGTTGGAGCTTTAACCCCTTACTGATGTGGACTATTTTGGTCATAAGGACCCAACGATTCCTGGGGGTTTTCATCTGCACTTTTCAAAGGCCATAACTTTTAAATTTTTCTGTTGACACGTATGAGGGCTTGTTTTTTGCATATTGAGCTGTAGTTAAAATATAGGCTCTTCCATGAAAATCATCCCTAGCTGGTGTAAAAAAATATATAAATCCCCTTCCTTCGCGCGTCCTCTCGCTCGGTCCCCGGCACTACTCTGAAGCACTTTCTGCTGGCCGGGATTTAAAAATGTAACAGTTGTGGCAGGGGATTCCTTCATCCCCCCGGGGAGTCCCCTCATCACTTAACACTGTGACAGTGGTGTCACAGTGTTCAGTGATGAGGGGACTCCCCACGGGGATATTTTACGCGCAGCACGGACCTTACCGGCGCGCAGATGTCCTATCTTTTGCAGGTGCGAGCATTTTGCGCCTGTAAAAGACGGACATCTGAACACACCATACAGAACCAATGGTTCTAACAGACGCGCTTTTTTTGCGCACATAGGCGTGTGCAAAAATATGCTCATATGACTTTGCCCTAAAGACTTTTTGGTTTTTTTTTTTCTTTCTTCGCAGCATTCAGAGAGCTATAACTTTTTCTTATTCGTTCATGGGCGGAGCTCTGAGAGGGCTTTTTTGCTGATGAGCTGTAGTTTTTATTGATAGCATTTTTGGGTACGTATGACTTTTTTAAATCCTTTTTTTTGGAGACAGAATGAGCATAAAAAAGAATTTGAGCAGTTTTTTAGTTTTTCGCTTTTTTAATAGTATTTGCCTTGCAGGATAAATGGGGCACATTTACTAATACTCATAGTTAGGCCCCGGGGAAGGGGCCGAATGGCCACAGAACAAGCAATGTCAGTGTGCTGCTTCCCGAGTCAGTCAGTCAGTCAGTCACACAGTGCTAAATGTTTGTGGGGTGATGGTGCGGTGCGGCCGGTGTCTGTTCCCTTGGGGGTTGTTAGGCTGTGCGTTCACGCTCATCATGGCTGATGCCGGCTGGTCTCAGCTATAAGAAACAGCTGGCACTCGCATTGTATCCCCAAACACACAGGATGTAACTGTACGTCCCATGCCATGAAGGGGTTAACAAACGGCTTTACACAGCTGACTGTAAACTGTGACTTCTGAGGCTTGCAAGTTGCTGGCACTTTTTCAAAAAGTGGGCGGGTCTTGGCTTAGGGGGCGTGTCCACATTTGGCCTATCTCTTTTAGTATAATCTATGCCAGAAACAGGCTTACATCTCTTAATTCCTTTTGTCAGTAATACACAGGCGAGCAATTTACTCGTGAAACATCGGTCTACGTAAATAGGCTCCACCGTGTCTACAACACATATTACATTTCAATTAGAAGGGTGAAATGCGCTGCGGATCCACAACAAGGTCTCGTCGCAATCCACGCCAATGGTCGGAATTTTAACACGTTTTTCGCTCTGGATATTTGTACAGATTTCTGCTGCGCCATTTCTGCTATGTGTGAACGTGCGGGATGCAATTATAAATCTGCCCATTGTCTCTTATGGTGACATGTGAGGGACGTCTTACGGCCACGGACGGTCGCCGACCTGCTTTAAAATGTAATCAGGAAATGTTCGCCTCACACGGAGCGGCCATCACAGGCATGACGTATTATTTGGGATGTTTGTGAATGTTTTAGCCCATTGTACATCTAACGTTCCTGCAGCCCTTATCGGCAGAACGCCGCGGATCCAGTTACATGAATTTACAGTACATGAAAATTGATATTGTCTGATAATTCAGTTATTTGCAGCCATTTCCTAGCATTTCCATATCTAATAGAGACTAATTGAGGCAGGAAAATGTGTTCGAATGTTCAGAAGGTTTTCTTCTCATTTTAAGGAAATTACGAATAACGGCCTAAAAAAAATGTATATGGAGCGGCGTCAAATCAGCCGCATCCATGAAATAAATTGTAGTTTTGCGCATTTGTATTTATTTCTTTGACTTGCTGTTATTAAAAGAGCGCTAACTTTTCTACTTCTGCTCATCTACTACTTGTGTTAGCCTCATCATTTCTGTAATATACGTGTATTAGAAATGTTGCAGCTGTAAATCACGCTTGAAGTGGCTGCCACCGGGGTCTCCCTTCCAGCTTCTTTGCAATCCACTGTCTCTTGTTAGGTACAGAGCTTCTGTAGTAACAAGGACACAGGGACGTTTCCTTAACAATTGGGGGAGGAGCTATGTTCACAAGCTCCCCCGCACTCAGAGGCTGCAGGCTGACAGATCTGAAGACACTGTAATAAGGATCTCCACAGTCTCAGCCTCTCCTGGGCAGAAACGTAGCTAAAGGCTAATGGGCCCGGGTGCAAAAGTTTATCTTGGGGGCCCCCCAGCTTCTCTTAACCCCTTAATGCAGAGGCTTAACTTGAAGCTTCTGGGCCCCAATGCAAAACCTGTAGCAGGGCCCCAAACTATAATGCTTTCGTCATAGTACTGGGCTCCATATATGGAGAAGAGAGGCCTTATGGACCCCCTAAGGCTCCTGGGCCCGGGTGCAACCGCATCTCCTGCACCCTCTATAGTTACATCTGTGGCGATCACGATTTTGCCGTCTTTTTTCCTGCGAGAGGAGGGACCTTATGGGCCCCCACATCCTCCGCATCCCCTATAGTTATACTAGTGCTACTGGGGTATGTATATGTGTGTATACACACATTATATTGGGTTAACTCACCATTTGAGTAGAATGCCTGAATCATCTGGAGGAGCAGAGGGATGGGCATTCAGATACTACCCCCTCCCCCAGCTGATTAGACCACAGACTGTACAGTGCAGCCTGGGAAGTAAGGTCAAGGAAGTGCGGGACAGTGAACTACTGGCAGAATGCTAGGCTTGCTAAATGCCTCATGCAAACAGCAAGGCAACACAAAAATGGGGAAGACCACCTGAAAATCAGAACTTACAAACATGAAACAGGGTGGAAACAGCAGCAAATGAGCAGATAGGGAGAAACTGGTGTGTTTTACAAAACTTGTTGTAAACTTAGGTATGCTTTAAGAGTCTTTAAAGTATTTGTGCCAAGAACAGAATCCTTGTTCCTATATTATATTTAGGTATATCAATATCATAGAGTGAGTTATCCTGTCAGGATTCCCCTCTATGACCCAGAAGAAAGAGCCACTTAGTAAGAGCAGCTACAATTCTGACAATCCTTTATGTGAATGGCCATGCAATAATACTACATTTCCCCTAAATTGGCCACTGCAGAGGAGATGTGTAGCTGGCTGCAGCTGCCCGATGCCAAAATCAGCTGTTTCATTGGGGTGTTTAGAGTGGGATCCAATCAGCTGTTCGGATTGAGCCGGCATTCTAGGAAAGGTTGTGCATCTTGGCGCCATCTCTTTAATTATTGCTTTGTGATTTTTATGAGGGTTCAAATACAGTGAAATTTCTTTAATCTGGCATGCAGTAATCCAGAAAGTCAAAATTTCTTTCTGAAGATTTTACACTGAATGATCACTGCACTAGCAACTCTTAGTAATGGGTTGGTCCACCTTTTTGGTCGATCATGGCGTTCAGACTTTGGGGAGCAGCTGCAGCAGCTCCATCACTTGTTGGACATTTTGCAAAAATGGGGGATCGGATCTCACAGCCCTTTCCAGCATGTCCCAAACATGTTCAATGGGATTACAGTCCAGTGAGTTGGGGGCCAAGGTAGTGTGGTAAATTCATTCCTGTGTTCCTCCAACCTCTCCCTAGTAATCAGCGCTTGATGACACAAAGTGTTGTTCTGCTGATAGATGCACTGTGGTTCAGGAAGACTTCCTGAAGATATGGGTGAAAATGGTCAGCCAACAGGTCTCTGTAGTGTTCACCATTCAAGGATTGTGGAATGATGACCAACAGTCCTAGGCCATGCCAGGAAAACTCTCCCCAGATCATGACACTGCCACCACCGTCCTGTTGAATCCCAATACAGCATTACACAATACACATGGGATATGGTTTCATGCTGTTTACGCCATCTGTATAATTCAGCAGGAAAAGGGATTCATCATTCCAGATGATTTTCAGCCATTTGTCCAAGGTCCGTTGACATCTTTCTTGGGCCCATGTGAGGCATTGTTGGCAATGACCCAGGGTCAACAGGGCACCTTTGTCAGTGTTCAGCTATTCAACCCTAGTCGACGCAAGGTACGCTGCATGGTCATTGTGGATATTTGTCCAGCTTCCCTGCTGTTGTACTGCTGGGTCAGTTGGTCCACTATGGCATGCCGTTGCTGAGATTCTAGAGGTGCCACCCGACATTCACCTCTAGGATGAATCACAGGTGGCCAGCTGCTGTATGATTTTGTCGAATATCTGTTCATGGTTTATGCAGCCTTGATGCCATGATTCAGGAATAGACAACAACTGTGACTGTTTCAGAAATACTAGTAGCTTACCCTCAGGCACCAACAATCTCTCCGCGGTCAAAGTCACTCAAGTCACCACATTTAGCCATAATTGCCAAATATTGCCTTCTCCTGCTCAGAGGAGAGGTCAGCGGGTTTTCTGAAAGCAGATTGTGACATTGCCATCACAAGGTACTGCATTACTAATCACACGCCAGCTGATCCTGATGCAGTGATCGTTCCATTCAGGGTATACATCGAAATGTAACAAAAAAAAAAAAACAGTCAGCACTCCAAAATACCCCAAAGTAGTGGGGTAACTGACACAAGTGCAGATCCCACATTACAGGCAACCTAAACCACCAGATCTGTGCTTGAAAAAGGAGTAAGACTTGCTCCGAAACGCATTGCACCACTTTGGTTTTTCCCTCTACTTTTGCCTATGTCTCCATATGTTTATTTTCTTACCAATAAACCAGTTGAAATTAAAACCTCCCAGGGCTCCCTTTGGCTCACTAAGGATGTTTCGGGATTTAGGGGAGTCCTGTATATGTTTAGGGCTCCTCTACGAAGTAAGTTATTCCCATCATTAAACCTATATCGCTTACACTATCCTAGGAGCTTAGTCGCACGGGGTTCTTTTCTACCTTGTCTACTGTATCCAACTAGGAGGGTGCTTGGCCATAACCAAGGGTCCAATCGGTCTTAGTAAATCATGTCCCAGCCTAAAGGAAAACTATGAAGACCAGTATTCAGGGGAATGCATATAGAATTCAAATAATCGCTAGTGATGGAGGAGTAAATAATTCAAGTAACTTTATCCAAAGACAGACTTGTGTAATGAAGCACCAATGTTCTCCCAGGTTCATCCACAGGTCTCTCACTATAGCCGGTTTGACGTGCTCAGAAGTGCCGACATGTTCTTTTTAATTTAGTCGCTTCGTGACCAGTCTATTTTGTGCCTTAAGGAACAAGCGATTTTTATTGTTGCATTAGACAAGCCATAACTCGTTGGCATAGCGGTGTGAGGGCTTGTTTTTTGGGGGGATGGGTTGTTTCAATCGCACCACTCTGGGGTATATAATTTGTTGTATAACTTTTATTACATATTTTTTATGAGGTGATGGAAAAAATGTCAAGAAATTCCGCCATTGTTTTGGGGTTTTGTTTTTGCAGTGTTCACCATTCAGTAAAAATATACTCTTTGTAAAAACCATGCCACCCCTAGATGAAGTTGTCCTTTTGGCTGTAAAACTCGGCATGCAGTTACAAATGATGAGTTGTGGTGCGATTAGATAAACGGTCTTGTCACCGGAGACCCTTAAAGTGGTCCCCCCCTCTATAAAAGGCTCTTGGAGGCCCCTTGTGTGTTGTGACCTCTTCTTCCACTTGTGTAGAGCTTGTTGACCACCAGACACCTCTATGATGTGGAGCTATATGACACATGATACCATATGAAACCTGGATGTCTCTATGCCCACATGCATCACATCTCGTATTCAAGCTAGAGGGAGTCAAGAAGGATACTAGAGCTTCCATGCCCCCCCATATCACATCTTGTATCCAAGCTAGAGGAGGCCAAACAGAATACTAGAGCCGCCATGCCGCCTGTATCTCATCTTGAATCCAAGCTAGAGGTGGTACAACAGGGTACTGGAGCCTCCATGCCCGCCCATATCACATCTTATATCCAAGCTAGAGGTAGTACAACAGGGTACTAGAGCCTCCATGCCCATCCATATCACATCTTATATCCAAGCTAGAGGTAGTACAACAGGGTACTAGAGCCTCCATGCCTGCTCGTATCACATTTTGTATCCAAGCTAGAGGCAGTACAACAGGGTACTGGAGCCTCCATGCCTGCCGTATCACATCTTGTATCCAAGCTATAGGCGGTAAAATAGTGTAAAAAATAAGAAAAATACATACTCACCTGCCGGGGCTCAGCCTTTTAAATCCCCAGCTACTGATAGCTCAGAACTCAGAGCTGGGGACAGCTGCAGAAGCCGCGGCTGAGCCCCAGCAGCTGAAGGGAGGTGAGTATATATTTGTTTTATTTTTCACACCATTTTAAATGGCTTTTTAGGGAAGGGCTTTTGAAGCCCTTCCCTGAAAAGCCATTGACGGCTGCCGGGGCTCAGCTCTACAGAGTCGGAGACAGCCAGGAGAAGACGCGCCAGAGCCCGGCAGCCGAAGGGAGGTGAGTATGCATTTTTTTGGGGTTTTTTTCAACACTTTTCTTTGTTTTTTAGGGAAGGGCTTATATTTAAAGCCCTTCCCTGAAAAACACTTTAGGGGTGCCGGCAGTATGACAGCTGCGGTAGGGAATCCTTTATTCCCCGCAGGGATTTAGAATTCCTCTGCTGCATCTGTCACAGATGTGGCAGGTGCAGCAGAGAATTCTTTTTCCTTGCGGGGATGCAGGAAACATCTGCCGCACGTGGCAGATGTGTTCTGCATCCCCGCTGGACATGTCAGGGGCGGAGAGGTAGGGTTTTTTTTTTATTGATTGATTTTTTTTACACTAACATTTTTGTTTTTCAGGGAAGGACTTATATGTAAAGCCCTTCATTGAAAAACATTTCAGGGGTGCCGGCAGACCATTGTTTTCAATGGAGCCGCCAGCAGCAGCCTAGGGATGATTTTTCAGGGAAGAGCTTATATTTCAAGCCCTTCCCCCAAATCACTGCAGTGGTTGCCTGCATACCACTGCTTT